>NW_006373983.1:0-1052 GCF_000327345.1 Myotis davidii | reverse complement strand
GGTATAAAAATGTTGAATCACTATATTATATGCACCTGAAACTAATATAACCAATAAAGGTTGTACACCAACTATCTTTAAATTTTTTAAAAATCTCAAAAAAGAAAAACACACACAAACAAATGCCTTCGGTAGGACATGGGAGATTGTGCCTGGCTGTCTGAGACCCAGTCACCTGTAGAACAGCCACTCAGAAGACGGGCCCCTGATGATGTATGATCAGTGCTTTTGTATATGAAAGATGGCAGGTTAACTAACTTGCAGGAAAGAAAACTGCAGGCTGGTGCGGCCCTGCATGCACCTCTCAGAGACAAAGGTGGAGGCTGTTTCTTTCTTTTTAATCCACAGGGTACCTGGCAGTCCTGGGAGCCAAATGAATCCTTCGGGCGTGTGCTCACTAGGCACCTGGCAGATGCCCATCTTTCAGAGCAGGGTTTCCCTAAAAGCTTTTCTGGGCAGAACTCTGACACTTCTTTACGCAGGAAGATTCACTGTCAAACACACTATATTCTGTGTACAGTTCTGGAGGGGAATTCACGGACCTCGGGTTAAGCCCTGATCTCAGCCAGGGGGAGCAGAGGTCTGTGACGGAAAATCATGGAAGTGGGGAGGGGGCGCACCGGGCTGATTTCAGTCTCTGCTCAGTCATGTGTGAGCCCAATACACATTTACTGAGCACCAATGCTACACTTTGCCAAGAACTCGGAGAGGCTCAGACAGTCCCCGCCTGCACAGATCACTGTGGTCCTGGGCCCACGCCCAGAGACGACGTCAGTGCTTCTCCTTGCCTGCTCACTACCTAGTTTTGGGAATGACAATGCCATCGCTGGGCAGGCTCTACGCAGTTCCCAAAGCGCATCTGCACACGCACTGCATTTGCTTCTCTCGGCAGCCCTGTGAGGTAGATATTCGCATCATCAGCCCCGCTTTGTTGGTGAGAGGCGGCTGCTTCTGTCAAGGGCTGGCTTTTCAATAGTTCACAGCGAGGTAGCTGCGTTGCCACGCACGAAACTCTGACTCAGAGGCAGCTTGCTGACAGTGATTTAAGACGG
>NW_006373982.1:0-1052 GCF_000327345.1 Myotis davidii | reverse complement strand
AAATAAATAGGTTCCAAAAGAAACAAAACATATCTAAAGCACAAAAGTAGTCAATAAACTTAAATGTTATCTGAACTTTGATACCAATACCAAGATGAGAACAGCTAGTTAGGCCTCTAAAGTGGATCTTGGAGTATACTTCATAATCCAATGTCAATTCATTTTGTAATATGAACAGTAGTCTTATTACAAAATGGAAATAAATGAAAAACTAAATCCACCCTCCTGGCTAGTGTTCCAAAGTCACTTACAATGCTGAGCCCTTGAATGGTTCTGAATGTTCTCTTAATGGACTTTCATTCAGAAATAAATGATTTGGCAGATGAAATATTTTGACTCTTGGTTTAATATACTATATTTCAGAACTGTTGTTGGTATGATTCCTTTTTCCATTTTTTGTAGATAGTAGCAGCTGTAGAATTAATTAATTTGCACTAGCTTTTGAGCCAAAATCATATTAAAAATGGAAACTATAACACCTACATTCACTTCTTTAGCCAAATGGAACATCTAGAACAATGCCAGAAATGGAAGTTAAGCAGAAAAGAAAAATAGAAATCAAATGATCTAAGCAGCTGAAATATTCATTAAATGGACATTATGTTATATTATTGCTTTTCTCTGAAAGTCTTTGGGACACATGGTCTGGATACTAGTACATGCTTAGCAAGAGCTAAATGGATGATACATTATACCCGATGCTAAAGGACCCTTTCATTGACTTCCTGGTTCACAGAAAATGAACAGCAAAAGGTGTATAAGGAGCTTAGGGAAGAACCGCCTTCTAGGAAATGTGTCTTTAGTGGGGTTGCCGAAGGGAGAAAATTCATTGTCTGAGAGCAGGGAGAAAAATTAGAAAACAATAATAATTTTTTAAAATGAAATATATTTAAGAACCTTAAAACCAACCTGTTTTGGATCATTTAATACCACTTAAAAACACTCCAGTGTCACTGGGAATAGCACAGAATAAAAATGTCTACTCCAATGATGTTTTTGGTTCATCCTACATTTTGACCATATTCAGTGTTTTTATTTAACTCAAAGACAAA
>NW_006373981.1:0-1052 GCF_000327345.1 Myotis davidii | reverse complement strand
ACTATGGGTTCACAGAATACAAAGCATTTAAACTGTGCTTAGAGGTCACAGAGGCTTCACAAACAAGAGGGCCCTTGAAGGATGAGTCCCTAATGTCCCATGCATGATGGTCTTGTCACACTATTTCAGAATGTTTAACAATTTACAGGCTCTTACCTCTTAAAGGCTAAAAGTCTTTATGTTTAAGTCTCCTATAAGCACACATTGTCACCTGCATCTAGGACTACCAGGAAGGAAGCAAATAAGCATTTGTACAATAAGGCAAAGTGACCTCTGCTATGCAGCTTGGGCTTTCAATAGTCTTAATCTTCTAACCTGCAGATTGTACCTCCTTGATAAATTTGTTGCAGTTACCTTGCTGGAGCTGAGTTTCCTCATCAGAAAAACAGGAGAGTGTGGTGAGGGTCTAGCAAGGTAGCAAATATGCCATAAATTCTGGATAAACATGTGCAACTTTCCCCGAACACCACCTGCGCTCACCTCTATCAAAGCACTTACCACCATGTCCTGTAACTGCCTGACTCCTTCGTGACTGTGAGCAACCTGTGGCCCAGCACTTGCCTCTTATTCGTCTTTGCATTCTAGTGCCTGGTGTTAGGAGGGATGCTCCACTATTTAGCGATTAATATGTCATCAACATTTAAATAGAAATGAGACAGCTATTTCCAAAAGTAATCGATATTATTGTGGGAAACATGCAAAGCAATATAGCAATATAATTGGTGTTAATATGAAAACATTCAATTTATTTTTTTTATTCAACAAATATTTATTAGCAGCTACTGCATACTAGGTACTTTTGCAAATGCTGGGGAAACAGTGGTAAAAATGGACAAAAAGTCCTGCCGTCATGGAGCTTACATTAAATACACAACAAACATATAATATAAGCAAAGATATAGTATATGAGATCAAGTGCTATTTAAAAAAGAATGGGATAAGAAAGGGGAAAAGGAAGGGTCAAGATCTTGGGGAGTTGGAAGTTTTACTGAGAACGTGACATCTGAGCAAGAGCCTGCAAAAGGTGAGACAGTGCTATATATATATATATA
>NW_006373980.1:0-1052 GCF_000327345.1 Myotis davidii | reverse complement strand
GAAAATATCCTCAGATGAGGATTAACAAAACAATTTAAAAAGAAAGAAAAACGCAGTGGGGAGATGAAGGGCTTCATGGAGCAAAGTAATGAGATTATATTGACTTTTTCAAAGGCCACTCTGATTGCTCTGCTCCTAGTGAATTGGAAGGAAGAGATGGCATGGAGGTGAGGGTGGCTCAGACTGGACTGGCAAACAGAAGTGATGAAGAAAACTGGATGAGATTGAAGGATGTATTTAAAACACACACAACACTTTCATTTGGAAATAATTAGAGATCACAGTAAGTTCCAGATAGTACAGAGAAATCTCCAGTACCCTTTACCCAGTTTCCCCCATGGTTATAAAATATGCATTTTGGTATTTCATTCACATAAATTTCCAATTAATTGCCTATGAAGATAGAGAGGGAGATATTTATATCTCTTTCCCCAGGGTTGAAACTTTATCCTTAGAATCCAGCCATATTATTCTGACTCCTTTTGGCTTTAACAATGATGAGAGTGAGTGTTTACTATATGCTAGGTCCTGAACCAATTGCTTTGCATGCTTTCTATCATATATTTTTCACTACAAGTCTCTGTGTCTTATTAACATTTCCACTTCATAGATAAGTTAAATAATTTGGATGATTGATTAGTGGGAAAATTTCGTTTCAAATCCAGGCAACTTGACTTAGGAAACCACCCACTTAACCTTGAAGAGTAACATATCCTCTTATCTCTAATCTCACACTCAATTAGAAAATGTACTATTATGTTTGCATATTTCTCTATGTTTCTGCTTCAGGTAAGACTAAAATATGGGCTGGTGTTTTTCTACATTTTTATATTATCCATGTATTCCCTGGCTTTCACAATCAAAGATAACCACATGTTGGCCACACGTCTAAATGCTGCAATGCTGAGGAATTTCCAGCTCCTTAAATGTCATCTCTTTGAAAGACTCTGGGAAGCTACTTGCAAAGTGGGAATTCGTTGTGTGTGATTAGAGTGTTCAATTAATTCTTAGAGGAGTTTCTTGCAACTTCAAATAATTTCCAGAAAAAAAAA
>NW_006373979.1:0-1052 GCF_000327345.1 Myotis davidii | reverse complement strand
ATGTGCACAAATCCATGCACTGGGTCACTAGTGCATATATAAAACCTTTAAAAAAGTGATTGGCCTTGTGCTCGAGTCACATGATCATTCTTGAACCAATCACAGTGTTTGGGGGAAAGACATTTTTTTGATTGGCCAGCTAGAGGATGCCCCATCCATGGAAGGAGAGAGACAGAGTAACATGTTTGCCAGCCCCCTCACAACTATATGAAAGAAGAATTTGTTGAGCAAATAGGAAATGTCCATTATAGGGAGTATTTTGGGGCACTATTTTAGTACAAACCTGGCTTTACTTGTAATATTAAACTCATAAAGTCTATATTAAAAAGTGCTATATTGTGTCAAATGTCCATCACTTACACCTGTAACTTCATAATAAATGTCTTTCTTTTCTAAATGGAACTTGGTAAATTGTCGCCCTGCTTGTAGATTGACTTTAAAAAAATATATGCATCTGTTCATGGTGCCTAGCAAGTCAAGTAACAACACATAAACAAGGAACATGAAAAATCATGATCACATAAGAGCAGAGCCATTTTAACAGTAGTGAAATCTATTTTAAAACCATTAGCAAAGCTTCAATAGGTACCAGTAATGAGTTTTAAAGCACCTAGGTCAGAAACACCAAACTAGCTGCTAGTTCACCACACTAAATTCATTAATCATTTATGTCGCCTGCAAAACTGGTCTGTTAAAATGGACCAAGCACGTAGTGGAGGAGACACTGATCCGTGAAATTTTCAGACATGAGGACCACACAGATGTTAACTATCGAAGACAGCTTTGCTAAAAACTGAAGATCATTGATGCTATAAAGAAGAAAAGATTAGGAAAAATGACTGAATAATTCTAGTCAGACAAAAGTTTTTCCACTTCAGGTACAAGGCAAAATGGCCAGATGCTCAGCATAGAACGTCACTAGCAGCTCTCTTCTCTGCCCTTTAAATCTGATTTGTTGGTTTCACTGATGCATCTCACCATTTGGTACTTCACGGTGACCCTTTCCTCTGCCCACTTGCTTCTTGCAGAGAGTGGGCATCTGGGTTAGTATA
>NW_006373978.1:0-1052 GCF_000327345.1 Myotis davidii | reverse complement strand
GGACACATCCAATTATTTGAGTCATAGAAAAATAGAATTATACCTTTTTATTCAGCCTGATAAGGGATATAATTATTCTATAGTGACATGTAGCTCAGAACTATAGTGATGTGACTATCTAAAGATGAAGGCAGAGTACTATATGTTGTTAAAAGTTAGATAGACTGCATCTTCCAAAAATATAATGCACTAAGTGTTCCAAAATAATGCTGCCATTTATTAATTGAACTCATAAATCATTTGAATGCCAAAATCTGCATTCCTGAAAAATGTCAGGGAAATTGGATTCAATTCTGTTTGAAACAGCTGTCTCCAGTACATCCATACTTATTGTACCAAGTTCTTGGAGATAAATTTGAAAGGGAAAAAGGAGAATAAAGGACTCTTTGCTCGGTCAAAGGTTCAGGTTTGTCTTGTTGCCACTAGTGATGCCCGCCTTTTACTTTCCCTTGAGTGCTATTTCTCCCAGGGGACACTCCATCCAGTCACTGAGGCGAGGCCTTGTGCTCACAGATGTGAGTTCACTCTGATGTCTCTGCAGCTAACTCGAGTCAGTCTCATAACCACAGACCACTTTCTCACCCCAATCAGTCACTTCCTAGATGTGGGAGGGGAGAGACGGGAACTCAGAGAGCAGCATAGAATATGGAATCTTAATAGACTGATAGATCATGGAGACAAACACCCACTCCTTAGCAAGTACTCTTGACTCTAGCTCTGTAACCTATCCCAGCTCTGTTTTCCCACCACCTCCCACTGCCACCCTTTCCAGCTGTGCTACCACAGCTAGCGCTCACATGGTGCCTTTGCTTCATCCTCACCCATTAAAACAGCCCATCTTCACACAGCACCTGAGTAATCTTTGAACACAAAACAAAACAAAAATAGACCATGTCACTCCCTTGCCTAAAATTGTCCGATGGTTCACAATTGCTCATGACTACAGTAGTCTCCCTCTTATCCATGTTTCATTTATGTGTTTTCATTCACCCAAAGTCAACCAGAGCAACATTGGTTGAGCCAAAAATATTAAATAGAAAATTCCAGAAATA
>NW_006373977.1:0-1052 GCF_000327345.1 Myotis davidii | reverse complement strand
TTTGCATATTAGCCTTTTATTATATAGAATGCCTGATGAAGGTACTTGATCTCACCTCAGTTTCTTATAGGTGTATTTCCCTGGTGCTAAAGTGTGTGGCAGTGTTGACATTTCTTGTGACTACAGGTGTGATCCAGGACAATGTTTCTGATGGGGCATATTAGAGCACCTTATCCTGTCTTTAAAGACCTGCAATTTGACTTATTTTAAAAAGTTAATTAATTAATTAATTAATTCATTCATGTACTCAGCATGTAGTGCTGCATGTCCTCTGTGTACCAGGCTCTGATCTGGTGCTACAGAAAGAATGGGGAACAAGACAGAGCAACTCTCTCCTTTCTTGGAGCTGTAATCTTATTGGGAGAAATACACACTAAACAAATAAATGAATCAATAGGATAATTTAAGGTAATCAAGTTCTGAAGGAAATAGAAATGAGGGGATTTGCTCAAGAGTGGCTACCAGAGGATGCGGGGAGCTTACTTACCCCAGGTGTGGTCAGGGAAGGCCTCTGGGAAATGACATCCTAGGATGAGATCCTTTGATGAGAAGAAAGAGGGAGGCTGCTAATGGAACATCTGGGGGCAGAGGGAGCAGCAGGTGCCAGGATCTGAAGATGGATGGAGCCATGTATTTTTAGGAACAGAGAAGTGTGTGTGACCAGAAGGTAGAGATCAAGTGTGAGAAGAATAAGTGGAATAGGCAGGTAGGGCCAGACCACTCCGATCTGGAGACGTAGGCCTGGAGAACAAGGTCAAGATCTACATTTGATTCCCAACGCCATGAGAAGCAACTGGAGGGCAGTAAGCAGGGGCGTGACACATCTGGTTTATCTTCTTTAGGGATCACGCCGCTTGCTGTGGGGAAAGTAGATGTTAGCAGGTAAAAAGTGGAAGGAGGGGTACTGGTTACAAGACTCTTGCAGTAATCAAGTGAGAGATGATGGTGGCTTTGACTAGGGAAAAAGTGGACCGATGCAAGACTTGTTTTCTCTCTCCACCAGAATGAGTGGTATTTTAAAGATATGAATTTGAAAGGAGCATTTGCAGGGA
>NW_006373976.1:0-1052 GCF_000327345.1 Myotis davidii | reverse complement strand
ACTAAATAGTCAGGTATTGCTTGTTTTAAAAATACTATGGGCATGCTGGTTTAGATAAATGTCATGATTTATCTTCCTTCTGCAAAAGCATTTTGGGCACATTTAGTAACCTAATCATAATGTCAGGTATTCTTTATTGTTCAAAATTACCTTGTTTCCTTATGAGCATGCTTAAAAAATTATTACATTCACTTTTAATCAGGTTGTTCTTCCTGCGTCTTTTAGAGAGCAGGTTTTCCATCACCCAAATACAAGTTGACCTAGGTTTTTTTATCTGTAAGTATTTGTGTGAGTTAAGATCTAGGGAGAAGCATTGGTGGTAGACTAAATTCCAGGTGTAACGACCACTTTGAGGTTGGGGGATAGAAGTCAGACCAGGAAGTTTTCCTTTGTGCCACAGATCTAGTTCTTCAAAAAAAGTTCCTTTTTCTTCCATTTCCCTGTTTTGACCCCTGTTCTAGAACCAAACAGTGACCTTCCGTTGTTACTGATAAAGGTAATGTGGCTTACAGCTACAGAAGGGAAACTGAACAGATCCCAGCCTACCTTATTTCTACCCTTGTTTTTTGCTCCTCCTGATAAGTGTCATTTGGGAGTTTATCAGATTACCTTATTAACTACCCAGAATTGCTACTTTTTCGAGAAATCTCACTGGTCAGATTCCAATAGTCTCTCCTGGCCCCAATTAATCCTAACTACATTATATTCAGCAAAAACTTTGTTGCCTCTAGCATAATCACTGCATTTCATCTCTCTTTTTTTTCCTAGTGGAAATCTCAGTTTTCTAAGTTTCATTAGTCGTTTTAATGGGGATATAATATATTAGAGGGTATGTGACTACTGCCTATAGTCACATTGCTATCTTACCCAGAAGGCTGTTAGA
Source organism: Myotis davidii (assembly GCF_000327345.1). NCBI lineage: Eukaryota > Metazoa > Chordata > Mammalia > Chiroptera > Vespertilionidae > Myotis > Myotis davidii. The sequence goes on along the minus strand of NW_006373976.1, from coordinate 169 downwards.
TGATCTTTTAGTGAACTAAAAATATCTCCTATATCTTTACTATATATTGTCTAATTATTTGTTTCAGGAATCATTAAATAAAGCTCAAGAAGAGATGACCAAGCAAAAAGAAGTGATAACAGCCCAGGACAACGTAATTAAAGCTAAATATGCAGAAGTGGCAAAGCAT
>NW_006373975.1:0-1052 GCF_000327345.1 Myotis davidii | reverse complement strand
GGGGATGTGATAGAATGGAATGGAATCCAAGAACTGGATCATTGCCATAGAGAAATATCTGGAATGTTTTTTCTGGTCATACTTAGGAACAAATCTCCACCAAAAGGTGGCTACATTATAATATAAACTGCTGATCTGGATTTGTTGGCTTTATTGTCATAGGACAAGTACAAAAGAAATAACAGAATACAATCATTTTTAAACATGTGGTATTTATTTTTGAATGATTATTTTACTCATTTGATGCAAACACTAGAAGGAGCATTCAGACTTTCTTTACCAGAAATACTTCAAGTATGTGAGCATATTTTAAATATTCTCTACTTAGGCTTTGAGTTTTCATGGAATTAATTCCATATTTTACAGATAAAGGTCATGTGTTACAACCAGTCATAGGTAGTGATTCTGGATATTCGAAAAATACACATTTGTTAAGAAATCTGATGCTAATTTGGGATAATGATTTGTTTTTACATTTTGCTTTGTGCAGCTGGAAAATAAGGCTGCATTTTTAAAGGAATGAAATAAAGCAGCACTTGAGGGCTTTTAGTGATGTGTTCCTCACATGCCATCATCACGCACAACCTCATCTTAGATAACTGCTTTATTAGTCTCCATCATTATGAATGGAGATTTATTTGGCATCATAGTGGATATCTGCCACGGCCAGATTTAGATGCTGCTATGATCCATTTTACATAGGCAGAGAAGTACAAGATAGGAACAAATGTGGGAAAGTATGTTTGTGAGTAGCAAACTAATAGGGGCAGATATAAAACTCCTCTAAAGAGACTTCAGAAATCTAAAGATTTTTTTCAGACTGTCCAAATACATGGAGTATTTAACAGTGAGGAATGTGGAGGGTAGCTGAGTGGAAATTGTTTCAGAGACTGTTTGCAGGAGTTATCAGTGAGGAAAGGGAATGACGGGAATTGTACTTAGAGGGAAGGAGACAAATGACAAAGATTGAGTGAGGTGGGGAAGAGCCTAGACACCCAAGAATGTCTTGAGTGTTGTGTAAACAGTAGGGCCTTGACTTACTAGTGTCCCGA
>NW_006373974.1:0-1051 GCF_000327345.1 Myotis davidii | reverse complement strand
ACAACCAGTTCTCTCCTACAGAGCCTCATCGGGGACATTGATAATGCCATGAGGACCTTCCTTAACTACTACACTGTGTGGAAGCAGTTTGGGGGGCTCCCAGAATTCTACAACATTCCTCAGGGATACACAGTGGAGAAGCGAGAGGGTTACCCACTTCGGCCGGGTAAGCAGCATCTCTGGCCATTGGGTTTGGCTCTCAGGACCCCATATCCTCATGTCTTTAGAAGTTAACATGCCTCAAAAGTGTTCACAAGTCCATTTCTCCCTCAGAGCCCCCCATCTGATTCTTCCAGTGGCTCTGGGTGGTTTTCTTGCTAGGAATTATTTATCCTCATCTTTTTGCATAAGAAGACTGAGGCCTGGGGGTTTGAAATGGATTGCCCAAGGCTGTAAGTATAGGAGCTAAGACTGGAATCCAGGTCTCCTAACTAAATCTTAGTGATCTTTCAAACTGGAGCAAGTGGGTGAGATGGAAAAAGCCAGGTTGACTCCTTTTGAGTTCCTGCCATCAAGATTTCAGAAGTGTAGGCAAACTTCCCAAGTCAGTGGGTCAGATACACTATGCTTCCATAGTAAGAAATGGAATGGACTTTAGGTAGGAATGAATCATCTGGATTCTTCCACCTCCTTACTTGCAGCTCAGAAATAAAGATGAAGCAGAGAAGGAAGGGACTGCACACTAGATAAAACTCGTAAGTTCCTGTCCAGCTCTGATTCTCTGAGTCACTGCAGGAAAATTCAACGTCATGAGGAGGAAAAGGGAATGGGGGACAGAGGAAGGAAGCTTAGTCAGCACACATAGTCATCCCCACCCCAGAATAGGTTACCCTACCACTGTCCTAGACTTCACACACCTTCCCACTTGAATGCCTGTTAGTCGTGGGACAGGCCTTCTAGTGACTTCTGCCCATGCTGCCCTTCTCTACCCCATTGGGATTGTTATGGGAGTTGTGGAGAGAGAACAGAAGAGGGATAAAACAGCCGGTGGAAAGAGCAAATTGGCTGCTTTGACTCCATAGAGTAGTGGTTCTCAACCTTCTGGCCCTTT
>NW_006373973.1:0-1052 GCF_000327345.1 Myotis davidii | reverse complement strand
TTCTGCTTTTCATCTTGGCTCTGGGCTCTCCCACTGCCCCCTCCCACCCACTGGCGTTGAAGAGCAGGCCTGTGCACCAGGGTCCTGGCAGGTAAGTGAAGGTGGAGACCTTTCCTCTCTAACAGATGTCCCCCATGAAACACGAGCCCCACACCATCCCTGCTCCTCGGCTGGCCACACAGATTCAAGCCGGGACTGTCCGTCATGGTGTGGGACAAAGCAGGGAGCCGCTCTCGCCTCTCCCCATTCCTGGGCCTTCTGAGGAGAGAGCAGCTGCTCTCTCTGCCTCAGTGGTAACTCCCTGCTCCCCAGCCTTCGTTAGCAAGCAGGGTTCCTCAGGCCCAGCCTCAAGCAAAGTGTCCAGTCAAGACCCCGCAAGCCAGGGGGCCTCTTACTGTCTAGCCATGAAAGAGCCAGCACACCGAACAGCCAAGTCAGTGGGCCAGGAAGGAGTACATGGAGATGGTCTTGTTTTAATAGGAAAAGGAAATGAGACAGAAGTTGGCTGCGTTGACTGCAGGGAATGGAATCCTATGAACTCAAGGATTTTTGTTGGAACAAATATTTATTGAGTCTCCTATGTGTTAAACACTGTGGGAGGCGCTCAGTACAGTCTCATTTCTTCTCCATAACAAGTTAGGAAAGAGGAAGGCAGGCTCTGAAGTGACCTATTCAAAGCCACCAAGAGCCCCACTGCCTGCCTCGGAGCCCAGAGCCCTCCTCCTGATGCCCTCACGGCACGACTCTCCGTCCGAGACAGCTGGGCAGAGCTGGAAACGGGAGCTCAAAGGACTTGAAAGCGTGGCCATGGCTCTCCGGTGCCCTCTGAGATGAGACAAAGCACCACTCTCCCTCCTCCCCCTTCCTCGCCCCGCTCCTCTCCCACTCGCTCACAGGACTTCCCCACCCAGGCCTGCTTGACATCCCTTGCCCCAGGTGCAGGGCCTGCCTTCACAGCCTCTGCATTTTCCCTTTTGGAGCATTTCTTTTCTCACTCCACATTGCAACTGCTTGCTGTCCGTCTTCCTTAACTCACCGTGAGCTCCAGGAGG
>NW_006373972.1:0-1052 GCF_000327345.1 Myotis davidii | reverse complement strand
CTTGCATGAATTTTGGGACACCCTTTATATATTTTTTCTTGAATTCACCAATGCTTTAACTGACCAGGATGAGATAGCTTACTAAATAAGTATAAAGAAGTAAAGATATATTATGCTAAAATTAATTTTTATATGTTTGTAAAGCTTTATTGTGCTTAATGTATCTCATCTACTTGCTTCTGTTGTCAACAGTGTTTAATGAAATGGTTCTCATATGCTGTTTAACATTTGCAGATCCCTCTGAAAATAGTGTCTCAAGGACTTACTCAACCACAAAAACCCATTGTTCTAATGGCGGAGTTGAGAGATGGGACTATAAATGGAGCCTGACATTCCTTAAGGACTTACACATTGTTCTTCAATGAAGTTGTATCCCTCGACCCCAGAGATCTCTATGTACTTTGTGAATAAAACCCAAAAATGAAGATGAACTTAACCTATTGCACTTGATGACTAGCAATTCTGTACATTCATTTAGCTTTCTCAGTGTCTATACAGAGTATTAAATATTGTGTAATAAAAGGGATGTGACTAAAAGTGCCAAATATGTAGACCCAGTTTGTTGGGTTCTTATAATACTGGCTCTATCTATTCCCATTTGGTACTCTCTGCTGTTCCTTAACACTAATCAAGAATGCAAATTTCTCTATAATTTTATCAATAAACATTAATGAAAACAAGAATTATTTTGGTAATGGCAGTAGAGACATTAATATCACACTTTATTTTGAATATTCTGTATTGTATGTTATATTGAGCAACTCAATAAACATATTTTCACAATAGGTTATCTAATACTTTCATGCACAGGAGGAGGAATCTATAGAACCAAATTAGTGGGAGCCAGCTACTAAATGTTTTAACCATCACGAACCCTGTTTGGAAGGGACCTTTTTTGAAACTCCAATTTGATATATTAAGATACATGAGTGGAGAGGGATGGCACAAAGTTTGGCTACATAAAGGAAGATTGATCAAATAAGTAAATGTATTATGGATAATGAAAGCCAGGCTGTGTGGCAAGCATGGCTCAGTGGTTGAGCACTGACCTA
>NW_006373971.1:0-1052 GCF_000327345.1 Myotis davidii | reverse complement strand
TTATTGAGTAACCTGAGCATTCAAAGGGAGGAGGAGGAAGTGCCTAGTGTAGCAAGAAGAGTTCAGTGACAATAGTGGTTATGACAGCCATACACCCCAAACAGAAGAATCTTGATGTTTAAGATGATGTGTGCTAGACCTACTTAGTTCTTGGACATTTTGAATTCCCACATTCTTCTAAAAAGTCTGCTTATGCTTCAGTTTGGCAAGGCTTTCTCTTTGGTTTTAACCAAAAACTGATTTATAAAGGCAGAAAGCATTCTTTAGCATCATGTTTAACTGTGGGTGATGCATTATATCACATGTTGTATGTGATCATACAAATCCGATATATCTTCTACTGCTGTAGGTACCAGTATGTCTTCCTTTGACTTAAACACAATGGAGAGAGTTGCTTTAGTTTGCATCATTACCCCCATTTATAGAGCTTATTTTGTGTGTTTTCATCCTTCCAGAAAGACTTGTATTTGCTAGGGTAGTGGCATGTAATTTGTTTGATGTTGCAAAATTTTAGGAAAGCTCTTAAGTCAAGAAGGTATGAGAAAGCCCCTACACCCGTCTGTCATACATACACACAACATCACTGCAGACAACTGCAGAGTATAGCTTTCACTGGCCTTTCATCCACAAGATTGTCAGACATAATATTTGTCTCCTCTTCAGCACACAAAATGATAATCATGCTCTTTGCAGAGCAGGGCTAAAACAAAATAGAGTGGAATTGGACAATAACCAAATTAATTACCAGGCAACCAGAAAATAACACAATGAAGTAATTGAAAATCTTTTTTTTGCATGGAAGTGATTTTCTGCTGTTTTGAGGTAGCCCTTGCATTTTCAAGAGTTTACCCTCATACTATCTATGACTATCTGCATAGAAATTAAACTGAAAAAAAACCTATTTATCACATGCAATTTCTTTGAGAATTATTAAAAGAGTATAACTGAGCTGAGTGAAGACCCTCTATGAAAACACACTAATTTTGTCATTGGACTATCCATGTTCCTGATTGTATTCATCACTAGTGACCCGGTGCATGGATTCATGCACA
>NW_006373970.1:0-1052 GCF_000327345.1 Myotis davidii | reverse complement strand
AAAAAAACAAGCTCCATAAGCTAATTATTTTTAGGCAGCGATGTTGCTATGAAGATAATAAAATAGGTTAGGGGATAGAGCTAGACTGCAAAGGACTGCAGATTACTTTGGTTCAGTGTTATAAAATCCTTTGTCAGAAGCTCATATGGGAGAGGAAACAGGAATGATGATCAAGAGGTAACCATGTGTAAAGCTATGAAAAGATAGCTTTGCAGGCAAAGCAAAGAACAAGTGAGTTTTCCCTGAGGCAGAAAGCTTGGCATGTTTGATGCACAGTAGAGGGCAATTGTGGCTGGACCACAGGGCTCCTCTGAAGAGGGAGATGAGGTCAGAGACATAATGAATGACTCTTTCAGAAACTCAGTCCAAGGTAAGGATCTGGAATCTTACACTGATTGCAATGGAAAGTCAATGAAGTGTGTTCAGCAAGTAAGTTATGGTGACTTTTATTTTTTGAAATTCACTGTATTGATTACTAGAGTAATCTGATATCTGCCAAAAGACGTGTGAAAGTCCTAACGGGCTGTAACTGTGAATGAGAACTTATTTGCAAATAGGATCTTTACACAATAAATCAAGTTAGGATGAAGTCACACTGACTTAGGTTAGGTCCTAATCTAATCCCTATTGCCCTTACAAAAAGAAAGACATTTGGAAATACAGATAGGAGACACACAGTGGAGAAGATCATTCGAAGACAGAAGCAGAGAAAGGGAAGATACATCTTCAAGCCAAGAAACAGGAGAGTGCCTGGCAAACACCAGAGAGTAGGAAAGGGCAAAAAAAGGATTCTCCCCTAAACTTGCAGAGAAAATGTTGGCTCTGCTGACACCTCAGGTTTAGATTTCTAGCCTCCAGATCTGTGAGAGGATACACACTTCTTGTTTTAAACCACTCACTTTGTGGTACTTTGTTGGGAGCCCTAGAGAAGGATTACCAAACTTTGAAGTATTGCCAAACAAGATAAATCAGGCATTGGCAATATTCTTATAATCTAGTTATGACTACAGTTAAACAACTAGATACATAGATAGATGATAGATAGATAGATA
>NW_006373969.1:0-1051 GCF_000327345.1 Myotis davidii | reverse complement strand
AAGTCTGGTAGAGTGGAAAGATCCTGAACCTGGGAGGAGGGAGGCCTGGGTTTGCTCCCATCCAATCTCTTTCCTCATCTAGGATGATTTTATTGTCATAAAATTGAAGGTCACTGCTGACACCACGATCTAGTAATTGTAGACTGTCTTTGGTCAGAGAGGAGATGGTCCTGAAATGGTCATCAACTCACAGTAGTGCTTTAAAGCCAAAGGAATGGGTGTGTTAGGCAGTCTTGGCAGAAAATGTTCATCAAATGAATGATAAATAATAACTACTGGCATGGATTCAGTCCTGACAATGGTGTGTAGACTGTGAGATCTTGTGGTTCCCACCTAGAGAATCTGTCCATCTCCATCAGCAGGCCCCCCTCTGAGAGGTGCCTGGGAACCATGGCCAGTGAAGTTCAAGGGCTGGTCTCCTCCCAGGGGTCACAGGCCTGTGATGTGTTGCAGGTCCCCCCGGGTTACCCGGCCTGAATGGCTTGCATGGTTTAAAGGGTCAGAAAGGAACCAAAGGAGCTTCAGGTAAGAGGAAACCCTCCGTGAGAGACTTACCTGCAATCAGTGGACCTCTGGTAGGTATTTCCTCACGTCTCACAATGTGGGTGGTGACACAAGGACACTGGCTTAGCACTGAGACACAGTATGGGACTCCTTTTAGTGCTGAAGGTGACTGATATAAAAGGACACTTGAGAAAACCCAAAGTAAGAGGGGATGGGTGGTAACAGAGCCTTTTGTTGATGTTGCTTAGGATGATCTCTCTACTAAAATACACTGGGTAATTGCTTAGGTGGGGCAAGATTTCACAATGTTATGAAGAACAAATAAATAGTCCAGATTTCTTTTTGTCTTGTTTTGTTTTAGGTGTAGTATTGCCAAGTACAACCATGTGGGTCTCATTAGCACTTTTAGCATCTCTCAAACAGCCTGCTGCTGAAACAAATTACCTGAACAAATTACTGTTACTTTTGACATAGCAAATAGATAATTATCAACAACTGCATTTTAGTTTGTTCCGGTATCTTACCTAATAATAGACAAACATGTAAA
>NW_006373968.1:0-1052 GCF_000327345.1 Myotis davidii | reverse complement strand
AAAAAAAAAAAATGTTAATTTGTGAATGAAAGTGCTTTATTTTCTAAAGCTTTTTTTAAAAAACACTATGTGATACTTTGGAAGATCTAAGCTTAGTTTGTTTAGATGCTTGGTTTTAAGGATTGGTATAGCTGAGAAAGGTATTTTACAAAGGTTGGTGGCTCCAAATGAAGGAACTACATTGTTTGCTGTTACTGAATTGTGAATTTCACAATTTAGTTCCATCTACCAATTATGTAAAACTCTTTGTTTTCGAGACACTTCTGGAAAATTCCCATCTTCTCTGATGCCAATAACTTGTTGTAAACTAATTGGAAGGTGTTATATTTCTACATTTTTAACCAATTAGCCCAAACCTGCTGAAATTGTTTGAAAACATAATCTTCTAATCTGTTTAAAGCTCTCCCAGGTTTTAGTATGCAGACAAGACACCTTTTTTTCCAGAACAAAATATCAACATTGGAAGCATGTCAAAATGTGCTTTTATAACACTGTCCATAGCATGAATTTTTCCAAGGCAGCCTGTCCCTTCTCATCGCTAGCACTTCATTTTTACCTCCCCAAGAGAGCATCCAGGGCAGCAAATGTGGAGCATTTGAAGTTTTAAGACATGCATCATTCATCTGTCCTTTTCTCTCTTGTGGGAGGGAGTGATCAATTATTTCATTCCACTGAGGCATGTGGTTCTTGTATCCTAAAGAGTTGACTGTGGTTTTAAGGTCTTGTTTTCTCGAAATTAGTCCCATCAATGAACTCTTTTGGCATTACATACTGTTTTCATCTTCCTCCTGGCAACTCCTGTTTGTGAAAGATGAGCTAGATGAATTGCATATGCTGTGTGATATCTATAAACTTACTCTGTAACAACAGCGGTCACACTTATACTTCCCATGAAGGGGTCATTTAATGTTAAATGTGGCTCACAAAAGTAATTTTCGGTGTATATCATTTTTGAAATAGAATCTGGCAGATATTATAGTTTGAGACATGTTCAAAATATTTATACTTTCAGCCAACTGTGTAGTGTTGTGGACCAACATTCGCGAGAATAA
>NW_006373967.1:0-1051 GCF_000327345.1 Myotis davidii | reverse complement strand
TGTGTGTGTGTGTGTGTGTATCTTTACATCAGCACTCTTTGTAATAACAAAAAATGTCCATCATTACCAGAAAACATAGACTGTAGTACTTTATATTCACACATGGAATACTATATAATCTATAATATAAATGATCTCAAGAATATAATGCTGAGTGGGAGGAAAAATGACTATTATTTCACTTATACAAAGTAAAACACACACAAAACAATATTTAAAGACCTAACTGTTGTGGTTTGAGAAAAGCAAGTTGTTACATCTAGTGATAGTGTGCTATCCTTTCTGTAAATGATGGTAAATACTTTAACTAAAGCAGAAAAGGGATTTTTTACGCTGAGGACAAGGTTGACTAAACTAAAATGATGTATTTTAACCCCAGTGATGATCCCGGAAAGGGAAGCTGCCCTGAAGATAGATGTCTGGTGAAGTGATGGTGCAGAGTTGATACCACTGAAGACACTCAGGAGTTAAGTTTACTATATCAGAAAAGACAGTGTAGAAACTACAATCTACACAGCACAAACGTTCACACTCTAAGGTTTTTCTAAAACCTAGATGTCAATCCAATGGCAAGAGAAAGCAATGGCACCATAAATGTGTCATCTATCTGTCAGCTTATGTTGGCCCTTCTGTCTATGCGTTACCGTGAACATTAAACCAGCCAATCACGCTCCCAAGTCCTGGAGTTCAGCTACTTGGAAAATGCTCTAACTTAGGGAATTTTCAGTCCATTCTCATCCAAAAGAGCATTCTTCTGTGAGTTTCAGACAAAGATCCTCAAGATATCCTTAGCTCTGACTTATCTTCCAAATTCTAGGCCCACATTTCTGTTTGCAAGGCCCTTTCCTGCCCCCAAAAATACCTTTTATGGATTGGCCCTGTATCCAAAGTACAGTCTACATCTATGCCTGTCTGTGCCGGGCACTGATCTAAGCACTGGGGGTATCATGGTGCACAAAACACAGTCTCGCCCAGCCAGTTCCTCAGTGGTAAAGCATCGACCTATAAACCAGGAGGTACAGTTTGATTCCTGGTCTGGGCACATGCCTGG
>NW_006373966.1:0-1051 GCF_000327345.1 Myotis davidii | reverse complement strand
AGTGCACAAATCTGTGCACTGGGCCTTTAGTATTTATTGTATAAGGTATTCTAAAGTGATATGTATTACATTTTTAGTCAGAAAACAAATTTATAAATCTTATTTTGTCAAAACATTGCTGACAGCAACACTCATTCCTGGTTCAGTCCTCTGAAAATAATGTTACTAATGAGAATGCCATGACCAACAAACTGAAGTCAATCCAAATGCAACAAATCACACTCTGAAATGACTTTATATTCTTAAAGAAAGACAAGTCCCTACTGTAATTATATGACAAAGGTCTTAATGCCAGGGTTTGCCACCAGGGTTCAAGGCCTTCCCTAATATCAGGGACGACTGATGAGGTCTTGATGCTATACCAGTCTTTTGCTTGATATAAAAGGCCTTTTGAAATTGCATGAAAATTTCCACAGGAATTCTAGACACCATTTTGAAAGTGAGAGTTGTGACAAGTCTTGACAGTTGTCACTGTTAGCCTTTTACTTCCCCTTTTTTGCCTTTGAAATCACAAAGCATTTCCAGAGTGCCATCCATTGAGGAGGGCCCTTAAAATATACCCAGTCAACCCCCTCTCCATTTTTATATAATCATTTTAGATATACATTCCTTAAACTTCCAAGTAAAAGTAAAATTCGTGAAATTTACAATAGGCCAATTGACTACAATATTTTACTAGTTTACACTGTTTTAAAGTTTGCAGAATGAAATAAATCCAAATAATCAGCATTATTCCTTGCCTTGCATAAACGTTCACTGGCCTTCAATGACTATTTCAGTGGACTATTGGAAGACAAGGAATATTATCTTACAGATTTAAAGTTTTAAAGTTTAGAACGTCACCTCAAAACTTCACTAATTTAGTGAATTTCCTTTACCAAACTGGTGTGGAAATCAAACTGGTGTGGAAATACACTTGACCCTGAATAATACAGGGGTTAAGAGAGCTGACACCCGCACATCATACAGTCAAAAATTCACATATGGTCCAGCTAGCATGGTTCAGTGGTTGACCATGAACCTATGAACCAGTAGGTCATGGTTCAATTCC
>NW_006373965.1:0-1052 GCF_000327345.1 Myotis davidii | reverse complement strand
TTTTTTTTATTATTAAAAAACAAAAAAACAAATCAAAACTGCTTTTCCAAATTCTGAGTAAATAGTCCTTAATTAAATGTGCTGATTTTATTAATTCACTTTTCTTCTCTTCTGAATCTCAAATTGGAAAGCGAAATTCTTGTGTGTTGTAATTGTGGATCAGAATTCATTGATTAACTTGTTAGCACATTTAGGACTTGGTATTCCTACAGGGCTCATTACTGTAACCTCTCACCAGTTTTTCTAATTTCTTTAGAAAGAAGCAAAAGCAATAACTACCTTGAATTATCAGGTGGAAAAAACGATTGGCTTAGCCAGGAACATGAAGTCTTTATTCAGATATATGCACATCTATTACTTTCATAAGGGTGATAATTTTAAGAGACATTTGAACAGCACAATTACCTGGAGGAATATTGCTATAACAAATATCTTTGGGAGTAGTCTACTAAGGGATAGTATGAGAAAGCCTGAAACTATAAAGAAAGTGGTATAAATAATAAGGCAGGAAATTATATAAAATATGTCATTGTATCAAATTAGTCACAGGCAATAAGAAAATATATTGCAACTTCCTGAACTGATATACAAACTTCTTTAGTGATTGACATCTTTCAAGTAACCTATTATAAACATTATTTCATGCCATATGCTAGGCAATCATCAATTTGTTAGCTGATGAAATTTTCTAATTCAGTTGTTTCTGTGATTTTTCCCCCTGACAAATCGGACTAAAGATGACTCAAAGTCACACATTTTTGGACCACGTTTCCTCAAGTCATATCCTGTTGATAGGACTCTGATGAAAATGTCATCATCATCATCACCAAACCTCTGCCCTGGAAAAAGAGTGTTAGCTGCATCTTTTCCTGAGTTTGTCTCATGATGTTTATCAATATTGGGATTTATTCTATTCTCTCTTTGGCTGTTGTGAAGTTTAGGTCTCACCATGACCCACTGTGCTCTCCAGTCTTGTATGATATACCCACCTGTTACATCCATTAGAATTACAGCTCTTTGTACATGTGACTTTATAGAGAGGTTAATGTGTG
>NW_006373964.1:0-1051 GCF_000327345.1 Myotis davidii | reverse complement strand
TGATCTGATAACTGAGATGGCTACTAAGTGACTTAACAGGCCAGGAGTGTAAACAGTGTGGACACGCTGGACAAAGGAATGATTCATGTCTGGGCAGAACTGAATAGGAGGGTGCAAGATTTCATCATGCTACTCAGAATGACATGCAACTTAAAATGTATGTGCTATTTATTTCTGAAATTTTTCATTCAATATTTTTGGACCATGCTTGACCATAGAAAACGGAAACTATAGAAAGCAAAACTGCAACTCAGGGGAGACTACTGTATTGTTTGACTTTTGCCAGGTTACTCTCTGAGCCTTGGATTCTTCATCTGTAAAATGGAGGCAATAATAGCATCTGTTTCTAGAAGGATATTATAACGATTAAAGAAGAAACTGGTTGAATGCTTATCACAGTGTGGTAGACTATTTCATTCACAAGTATTTGGTGCTCCTTCCTGGGGAAGGATTAGATTTCCCTATCCTATTGATTTTGGCTTGGCCATAAGATTTGATTCAGCCAATGAGATATGAATAGAAGTGACATATGGCACTTTGAGGTAAAAGATTTAAGAGCCAGTACATTGTTTGCTCTGTTCTTTCCCTCTGCCATCATGACAAGTAATGTTCCAACAGTGACTGCTCCATTACTCTAAGTAAAGAAGATGCAGAATAGTCATAGCCAATATACAGGGGCACACAGCATAAGTGAGAAAGAAAACTTTGTTGTTTAAGTCATAAGCCACTGAGCTTTGGGTATTGCTTGTTGTCACAGCACATACTACTCTATACTGATTGATAAACATAGTATTGTAAGAGTTTATATACTGGCTAGGGAGCATTAAGCCAATTTCCAGTGCTCACATCAGCCTGTAATACACCTAATAAAAGAGCTTCAAAATACATAAAGTGAAAAGTAGAACTGTAAGAAAAAAATAGACAAATTCACAATCATAACCAGAGATTTCAATACTTCTATCTCAATAAGTATTTGAACAAGCAGATTAAAAATGAATAAGGACATAGAATATTTAAACAAGAAGCAAGTTGATCCAATTTATAAACTATT
>NW_006373963.1:0-1051 GCF_000327345.1 Myotis davidii | reverse complement strand
GTGTGTGTGTGTGTGTGTTTTAATTCTTTATTGATAAAATCTATATTTCTGTCCCTTTTACCTCTTCAGTCTGAAGTCAGATTTCCTGGAACCAGAGCCTGGGGCCAGGAATCATGGGGACTAATCTCGTGGTCCCCCTCATGTGGCCTTCTCAGGAAGGAACATGTAGAATAGAAACTAATAACACAGATATGAATACAGGCAGGACTGGGTTTGGAGACAAATATATCCAAATCTGATTTACACATCTTACTAGTTGCCTCATTTCAGGCAAATTACCTAATGTCCCATAGGCTCTGCTTTCTCATCTGCAATATGGAGACAAATATTATTTAGAAATAAAACCCACAAAGATTTCCTCAAAAGATTAAATTACATAATGATTGAAATGGGTTTAATACACAGCACCAAACACATTGAAAATATCTCAGACACATAGAAAGTATATGGAGGAGAGGAGAATTGCTTGGTTTCCAAATAGGTCCGACCATAAACTGAAACCCTTATAAGTCCTTTTGTTTCTGAGAGTCTTTGCCTGTAACCTACCACCCTCCCCAGGGCTGCTGGTCCATGCTTTGCCTCCACAGAGCCTCTCATGGGAGCTGGAGTTGGCCACTATCTTCCTAGCCCAGATAATTCAACTTGATTTCTTCACTTGAGAAGGATCAAAACTAACATTCATTGAAAGCTATTCCATGCTAGGACCTTTACAATTATTGTATCATTAAGTCAAAGTGTCCTATAAACTTGGTATAATGATGTCTTCTTTTTCAAATTAGAAAATTTAAACTAAGTGTTACAAGTCCACATAGCTTAATATAGTAACTTTCAAACAGTTTTGCTCACTACCCTCTTTTAGGTGATATCTAAAGTGTTTCTTATACATTTAAATAGTTGTAAAATATATAATTTCCAGTATGTTGTAAATATTGACATTTTAAGCTATTACATTGCTCTTTTAAATATATCCATTGGAATCTAAATACCACAGCAATGTATAATGACATCATCCATTTAAAAAATAAAAGAACAGGCTCTTCTTTAACTGTCA
>NW_006373962.1:0-1051 GCF_000327345.1 Myotis davidii | reverse complement strand
GTACTTCTTAATCCCTTCACCTTTCTCATTCAGTCGTCTAACACCCCTCCCCTCTGGACACCTAACTAGTTTTATCCATAAAACAGAAGAAGAACAAATTGGTAATTACTAATTGGTATGGGGCTTGGAACCAGGGTAGAACCAGAAACAATCGTCTATTGTAAGGAGGGAGGTGGAATTTAAGGATGCATATGTAGGTAGAGATCAATTCGATATTTAAAACAAATAAAAAGGAAAACATTGATGAAATGTTCAATCATAGAAGAATGGGAACTGTAGTAGGGCGCGAGAATAGTCACTTGAAGCTACTTATTTTCTTGTTTCATGTTCATACACAAGTTGTTCAAACTGGTCATTCTAGTCCCTAGAAAATCTTTCTAGTGAATTCTGTGCAGAAAAAATAAATAATACAAAAACATTTCAAATGTTTTAAATTGCTATTTGGGCATAAACCTGATATGTAATTATTCTTTGATTCTCTTGTCTCTATAAGTATAAAAAAATACAATAGTGGAAAATTCAGTGATAATAGGTAATTATAGAAATAGTTATTCTTCTAAGCTGTTATGTTGTAAGCATAACTGCATAAACAAAAACCAGCTTGGTAGAGTCAATCTCTTCAGATTGCAATAGTCAGAATTTTAATGCTGTGTTTGTCTCTGCTTTGCTGAATAACAATGGCCTAGCAATTTAGCTATACTATGACCATTTGGATATATAAAGTTGTTGACAAAGGACTAGCATTTTAAGAACTCAGGGTGCTCTAAATGGAGCAGTATTAGTATAATTTCCCCCTAATGTTTGCATGCTATTAAAAATACATATAACATAATATTTACTATGTTAGCCATTTTCAAATGAACAGGTTGGTGGTATTAAGTACATTCATATCGCACAACCATCACCACCACCCATATCCAGAATTCTTCCCATAAAACTATGGACTGTTTTATGAATTTCCATGTCATTTTTGAGCAAGTGTCATGCTAATATTTTCTGTATTGTTCTAATTTTAGTATATTGTTGTAGTAAAATATAGAAATGTTTAAAA
>NW_006373961.1:0-1051 GCF_000327345.1 Myotis davidii | reverse complement strand
TTTTTTGTGTATGTGTGGTGAAAAGTTGCCAACAAGGTCGTGTGCTCAGAAAGTATAGATTACAGTTTTTTATAAGCCTGGGCGTATCAAGGCATTGATAATGTGGGCAGGATTTTCTTAAAAATGAAATGCTCCTGAATAATTTTCCCATCATGTCAGTACAGAGCATTGAATCCAACAGCATTAAGCAAATCCTTCTTTTTTATTTAACTTTACTGGAAAGATTTACAGAATTATAGATTATTATTGTAGGTCTTCATCATAGAATAGCAAACTGAGGACTCAAATAGGAAGCACCATTAATATTATTAAGTTTTAAAAAACATGGAAGTCCAGACCTCTATTTTACAATGGTCCAGACTTATCTTAATCAAGTTGAAAATGACCTTACCATGAATGCTACTTCTGAAAACCAGGCTTGATCAGCACTGGCCATTAAGCGGAATAATCCATTCGGACATATTGTCAGACATCCTGCAGTCACTGGAGAACTGCATGACAACAGAATAAACCTCCACTGCTAGACAATGGAAGGATATTTCAATCTTCAGTTGATGCAGTTTGTTCTGCTTAGCATTCACTTCCTCTTCTTTTGGTACATTTTCTTTTATGGACTCACCTCTATCTCCCTCATAGTCCATGTGCTTTTGGTGGGCCTAACTCCACACTTACTCATTCTAGGCACTTGGAGACATGTCCCAGACTGGCCCAATTAGCATTTCCATCACAGTAACTGGTTCAGGGATTGGCATACAACTCTAAGCTAATCCAATGAGACTCAACCCTGAAGTGATAAATATGCCTGGACTTGCCAATGGCTACCATGCTGAGAGGGTCTACCTAAGAGTAATACCACTGCAGGGAAGAGCAGAGCTGAGAGAGAGAGACTGAGTAGAGTCCTGGCAGAATTATTTAATCTATGCTCAAAGCTAGAACTTCCTTTGAATGTTTCAGTTATTGCAACCAATAAATAGCATTTTTTTGGATTAAACTAATTTAAATGGGGTCTCCATTGCTTACAAACAAAAAGTTCTATCAACTCTAATGATTA
>NW_006373960.1:0-1051 GCF_000327345.1 Myotis davidii | reverse complement strand
CTAGTATAACATAAAATCCCAAAAGTAGAAAGGGAAATCCCAGCTTCAGTTAAAGACTGAAAAACCCCCAGGTTCTCAGAGGCCATTTTTCTGGTACAACATCGCCACCTGCTGGATGCAGCCACCAGTGCACCCCTTCTAAACAAAGGCAGCCATTATTAATCTGGTGATAAACTCGTTGACTAACGAAAGAAGAATCCAAAAAACGCCTTGGTAGTAAAATACAAATGTTATGTATACTCAGGAGCTCAGCCAGCCTGGCTTTAGCAACATCTTGGATTTCACATGAAAAAGTAGCAGTTGACTTTCTGGGGAAAACTTTATCCCCTACTTTATCATCTGGATTTTGTTGTTTTCCTCCAGGAAGAGGTCACCCTGTCTTTTGATAGGCAGAGCGAAATAAGATCATCCTAATTCTATCAGAGATGAAAGTGACTTGAGACGGAATTACAGAATGTCGAGGCTCTGTCTACCTTTGGTCTCTCACTTCTTGAGTTTAGCCCTCCAAGAGCTTGGGATATTTACTAGCCTTTTCTCTTATCCAACCTGAACCCCAATTTTTATCTTGTCAGTACTGTCTTTAGGGAACTCTGCCCCACTTTTCATTGACTCACCAGGGTGGAGATGGGCAGCAGGGCATGAAAAGTAGAGTAATCCTTAAGGATCTAAGGGACATAAAAATAACGATCTCTGTCATATGTGCATTTCACTTATCAGACTAGCCCCTGCAGAAACCAAGTAAGTGCCCAAGAATAACAGTTGATTACTACAAAGTCAAACCAAGTATAGGTACAACTGCAGCCACTGCGCCAGATGTGGTAGCAAATTACAACTGCCTCAGGTGCATGGTGTGTGGACATTGATTGGATGAATGTGTTCTTTTCTGTCAGGATAAGAAAGGGGATCAGCCATGGCCGGTGTTTCCAAGTGGTTAGAGCATTTGTTCACCAACCAAAAGGTCATGGGTTCAGTTCCTGATCAAGGGTACATAGCAGGGTGCAGTTTGATCCCCAACCCGAGGCCCCCACAGTGACAACCAAATGATGCATCT
>NW_006373959.1:0-1051 GCF_000327345.1 Myotis davidii | reverse complement strand
TTTTTTAAAAATATTCTACTCTTTACTTATTCCAGCTTTATTGAGATATAATTGACATATCAAATTCTTGACTAAGGGTGACTAATATTTCTCCTTTGGTTAAAGACTTGACCAGTAATAAATTAGGGAGCCATAGATCCTGGTTGTTATATTTGAGCTTTATAAGTTGTTTGCATCCTTTTCTCCTTCTGGTTTGAAGAATTAATTATGTTCTTAGTGATAAGGAATTTTAAAAAGTTAGCATAACAATATTAAATCAGGAAAGTTAAATCTTCCCCAACTTTATTATTCTAGGTTGTGGAAAAATAATCATACTTGTAACTAATCAGTAGCCATTTGTGCTATTTAATTATTTCTGGTCCAACTTGTGTCAGTTCAGTCAGTTTGAATGAAGAAAGAAATCTTTATCCCACATTGAAATATGCACGACCAGTAACATTCCTGTTATGCTCCTCTGAGTTTCATTGAAGTTTTTCTGTAATTTAAGTGGATTTCTGATAGATTTTTGCCTTATAAAGAAAACCATGTCACAATATAATAGTATTTGCTGTTTCTGAAGATAAGATCCCAACTGGATGACATACCTTTAAAGTTTATGGGGCCTGGAAAATAGGTGGCTTTATTTGTTATGTAGGAGTGACAGTTATATCCTTCTCTCCTATAGCTCATCTACTGTGCAAAATTACAAAAGCATTAAATGGTACTCACACTTATCATGAGAATATTTTATTAACTTGAGTGATAAATACCCATATAAACAAACTAATATATATGGAATATATTAAACATTATTGAACATATTTTATATGGGAAGAGCTCTGCTCTCTTGTTTTCCTCATGATTTACTAGTAGATATGTTGGTCATCATAAATGTTAATGGGAAGTTTTTGGGTGTCATGGTCACAAAATTTTAATCTGGGATTTCCCCTAGATTGTCTCTTCAGGTGTGTCTAAAATACTCTTAAGTGAATGATACACAATATATTTTTTTAACATCTAAGTATAAAAGTGACAAGTTATATTTCTGGTGAATTTTTGTGGTCTTTTTGTT
>NW_006373958.1:0-1051 GCF_000327345.1 Myotis davidii | reverse complement strand
TTGGTGGGCTGAACTATTGTTTTGGATTCGCAAAAAGCCCTGGGAGTACTTTGCTTTATTCCCAGCCATCTGTAGCACATTACTAATTTTCAGGTAATCTAAAGATTATTGGGAAGTGCTCCACTTGAATGTGAGATTTTAAAAAGATTTATATTAGAAATATAAGTAGTTTTTGTAGGTAGCCTTTTAAAAAAGATGGCAGGTGAAGCATAGGGTATTGAATTAGAAAGTGGCTGGAATAGGTACCTTGCAACCTTGGGAGATCAAACCACACCATGAATGAAATCCAGATCCTGACAGGCCACATTGCTTGCCGGTATAGCATTGCATGCTGGTACTGTCGTTTCTTAGGCCATAGTTCATTCAGTATTAGAGAAAGGCAGCAGTGTCTGCTCTATTCTCTGTACGGAGTACAGCCAGGGCTTTGGGTATGTTACCAGGAATATTCTTAGCAGCATTGCTAGGTGAAGTCCTTTGAGTTAAGTTTATTCACATGAACACAAGTGGATGTTCAAGAATGCACCTTATAAACTTGCGTGACAAATTCTTAGGTTTGGTGTGAAACTCAGCACTTTGTTCTGTAACTGATGCTTCTAGAGAATGATGTCTTAAAGAATGATATCAGAAATAGAACTATAGGAAGATAAATTGGAATTTTGGAGCTTATGGGATATATGTATCTGAAAGGTATACAGGAAAGGAGGAATTTTTTTTTCTACTTGGCATTTGTTTTCAGTGGCACCTCCAGTACATCATTTCTGAGACCTGCCTACCCTTTTCTTCCCTAAGCATTACAGCTTCTTCCAGTTGCCATGGCACAAAACTTTGGACTCGTGTTTGGTTCTTTTTGTGCCTTACCACCTATTCAGTCATTCATTACATCTGGATTATTCTGGATATCGTGCCACTTTTTCCTATGACTCACCTAGTTTAGGTCTTCATCTGTAATAACCTCGTGGTTAATGCCTCTTTCTGTATTCCATATTACAGACTGCTGCAATATTACTATAATTTTATTTATTCATTTTGAATAATATTTATTGAGCACTTA
>NW_006373957.1:0-1051 GCF_000327345.1 Myotis davidii | reverse complement strand
TAATAGAGCTTTAAAGCATATCTGAAAACATAGAACCATAAATGTAGGCCACACTTCCCACTTTCTATAAAGATAAGGCAGCTTGCAACTAAAGCATTTATATAACAACAAAAATACAATACAAACAAGAAAAGTAAAAACTTAGTAAAGTGATAAGAAACGTGTTATATCAAAAAATATCAGCTGAAGGGAACAAAAATATTAAATTACAACATGATTCCAGAGTCTTCTAGTAGACCAAGCTAAGAAATGCAATGATCAGTATGACTCTCACTGCACAGTACATGAAGCATACCAGAAACGATGGGAGAGAAACGTACACCTGTACCAGAGATTTAGAGAATCTACCACAGGATTCCCCATGTAAGTCAGAGTAGAAACTAAATGTGCAGTGTGCTCACAGCAGTGTTACAAAACACATATCTAATAAAAACCAGTATGCTCTTCCCATGTCTGTTTTTGCTTTCTGTTTCTTTATGTTGTCCCTTGGTAAGAGTTGAGGATCTAATTTTAGAGTGTATTTCTAAAAATGCAGTCATGTGAGGGATTGGAGTGATTTAATCCAGTGATACCTTGGTTATGATATTTATTACAAGGAGGGATAAGCTTGCAGAACCTTGAAGACTAAATCTCTTTCATAGCCTTTACCACTCTTCTCAGACATTGTTTGTTATATTTACAAAAACTGTAGAGCAGACAATTAAAGATTGAGGTCACAAGCCAGAACCTGCAAAGCA
This sequence comes from Myotis davidii, assembly GCF_000327345.1. NCBI lineage: Eukaryota > Metazoa > Chordata > Mammalia > Chiroptera > Vespertilionidae > Myotis > Myotis davidii. Next base: position 314 of record NW_006373957.1, on the reverse strand, counting down.
AGTATGCTATCTTGTTAGTTGAATACAATCGATAACCAAACCTAGCATTGAGGGTGGAGAAGGAACAAATGGGACAAAATATAGGACAGCGAGATGCTTTATTGATGTGGTGAAGGTTAAAGAGATAGAAAGAAGTTCAACATTAAGAGTCCCAATTACCTACTCTAGTACTATAAATTACTGAGAACGTAATATAAGTTGATGATTAAATAATTCCCCGTAGAACAGAATACAATCAGGAATAGATAAATAGAAAACAGATAAATGTGTGTAGTATATTGCATGTATGTATAGATATATGCATATATATATAT
>NW_006373956.1:0-1051 GCF_000327345.1 Myotis davidii | reverse complement strand
GACCTCCTGGTTCATAGGTTGACGCTCAACCATCAAGGAACACCGGCCAGGAAAAGGAATTTCTTTTACTATACCACACAGGCTTCTTGTAGAAGCTACTCTCATAGCTGCCAGAGCTGCTTTCCTAGAATAGCTACGGTTCAGATGAGTGGATGAGTGGAGGTGAGTAATTTCTCATCCACCAATCACAGAGAATCAAACATCATTTTCATCACAACCTCCAAGGACACTGGCACCATGAACTGGGTATAATCTGAATCTTAACTCCCCTGGATTTTCAGCAGAAGTCAATCCAAGGGATTGATAGCTGTATCCAAATGCTCCCTGGGTTGGTAGGAGTCTGCTGGAGCAGGAGCACAACTCCCTTAAGCAAAGGGGAGGGCTTACTATAAAGATAGGGAGCTGCTGGCAGGACCTCAGGAGAGTCCAGAATTGGAAAGCCATCAGGAACGCAGACTTGATTTGCATTTCAAGAGCCTCTTGGCTCTGTTTCACTCCTCAGGTTGGATTCATTCTTTCTCTCTCCAGCTCAATTTCCTCTGCTCCTGGACCATGCCAAGGACTGCCCAGCTCCAAAGCTCAATTCTGGCCACAGTGTGTTTCTCTCACTCTCTCTCTGTGGTGTGGTAGATATAGGGTGGCCATGGATGGTTAAGCAGGGCTCCAGAGCATCATGCCCAGTGTCAGTACGCTTCGCCAGTATTAGTGTCCTATGGCTGCTATAACAAGTTACCAAAAACTTAGTGGCCTCAACAGCACAAATGCATTATTTCACAGCTCCGGTGGTCAGAATTCTGATGGGGGGTTGTCTCAGCAAGCCAATAGCAATTGTCGTCAGGGCTGTGTGTCTTTCTTGAGGCTCTAGAGGAGAATCTGTTTTCATGCTTTTCCCAGCTTCTCTAAGAGGCTGCACACATTCCTTGGCTCATGGCCCCCTTCCATCTTAAAAGCCAGCGTGTCAGCCCGAATATTACTCACCATTTCCTATCCCTGATTTTGATTCTTCTGCTTCCTTTAAGAAGCTTTGTGGTTACCTTGGTGTCACCTGGAT
>NW_006373955.1:0-1051 GCF_000327345.1 Myotis davidii | reverse complement strand
GCCTGCCCTCCAGGCACCTTGCTGTGTCCTGGGGGTGCTTACAGCTTAGTGAATAGGTGAATAGAATAGAATAGGTGAGTAGAATAGAATAAGTGCTGGACTGATTACAGTAGCATTTCACAGGAGACATCCTCCAGGGAGTTTAAAGGGGTGGGGCCTGTTGCCTCTCAAGTAGTTGACAGTTCTTAGAGGCCCCTGGAAGCAGAAATACTGCTGATCACTCCTTTTGGGGAATGGGTTACAAGGTGAGGTCCCCTTGTACAGCTGGACACCATGGTTTATAGAGGGCCCTTTTGCTCAATGACAGGTGCAGTGGATATTCCTGCCTCCATTGTGTTGTGCTTCGGAATGGACATTTTGGGGAGAAAGAAAGCTCTGATCACCGCCCTTTTCTCAAGTGCAGTTTTCTGTGGTTTGATTATGGTGATTCCCTTGGTGAGTTATTTTATGTTTTATTTAGGGAATGGTTAATTATATACTATGACAGTTTGATGAGAGAATTTTTAGCTTATTACAGTAAATATGAAGGTCAATTGAGATATATGGACAGGATGCATGCATAATATTTAACAATATGTTTTCTTTTTAAAAAATTCTGTTATATAAGTAGTACATGCTCATTGTTGAAAATTTACAGAAAAAAGAAATAAATTTTTAAAAATGCCCATCATCCCATTTCCAAAGATGGTCAGTGTTGTATTTGGTAAACACAGTAATTTTGAGTGAGGAAAGTAGGTACCTCTCAGCGATTATAATCTTAAACATGTATTCATTCATCCAGCATCTATTATGTACCAGGTACTGTTCTAGGTGCTGAAGATATGTAGTGAATCAAGTTTCTGTAAGTATAACAAAGAAAAAACAGGAAGAGGAATAGAGAATGACTGTGGATGGTGGGGAGCACACCTGTATACTATTTTATTTTATCTAGGCTGATCAAGGACGGGGTGCTTCTCAGAGAAGGTGGCATTTGATCAGAAACCTGAAGGAGAGAGGGAGCGATGGAGACATCTGGAGGATATTATCCTATCTAATAAAAGAGTAATATGCA
>NW_006373954.1:0-1051 GCF_000327345.1 Myotis davidii | reverse complement strand
TTTTTTTTTTTTTACTTTCACATATTAGATTCCCTGAATAACAAAACTAATATCTTATTAATATGAAACCACTAATGCCATAATGAGTGTTATGAAGTATTAAAATCATTATCCACTGAGCTAATACTAGATCATCACTAAGCTGAGTGAATGCTTCCGCCTGAATCAACAGTGTGCTCAGCACATTCACTGGGGAAGATTGGTCCCAGTGGGTAGGGCCTATTTTTACCGCATGTTTCCATGACAAAGACCCCAAATAAGCAGAAATGACAGTCTTTATTTTATCTCTTAAGGAAATGATATGCAAAAAGCGCCATCCATTCACCATTGCTTCACAGCACCAGAAGAAAACTAAAATTCAGTTAGCGTGGTTTGTTTGGGTCAAGACATTGGCAGATTCTTTTTTTTTCTTTTTGGTTTAGTTTTGCCACTATGTAGACAGTGTAAGGCACACTGCGGCCACTTGAATTCAGAAATTAGATAATGCAAATGCAAACCCACAGAAATTCTGAGCAATACATCTTATAAAGCATAATTAATGCCATTTATTATTACTAATACCATTGCTATCTCTCAATAGATCTTGAAGTTACCTTTCAAGTCAGAAGTCATATAAGAGCCAGGACAAACCTGTCTTACTGGCACCTCCATCTCACCAGGTAAAATGATCGTTTGTTCCACTCATCCCTGAAATCCTGGACCCAGGAAACCAGCAAGTACAGGACAATGTGACCTTTGAAGTCAATAACATTTACAGTATACAAATTTCAGAGGATACCAATTGCTCTGCCTTAAAAATAATATATATACATATATATACACACATGTACATATCTTTATATATGGACACACACATTGTTAAAAGTGGCTTAATATAGTGGCTCAATGTTCTTGCTCTTCTTATACTCAGAAGTAATTAATACTGTATTTTATATTTAAATATTCAAAAATTCTAATAAGTACAAACCTTTAAAAGAGTAGCATTAAACATTAAAGGTCAACTTCATTTTGAGATTGTTTATGCTGCAATAAAAATGTACATGTTCCTCCT
>NW_006373953.1:0-1051 GCF_000327345.1 Myotis davidii | reverse complement strand
AACTACAGACTACATTTTCCAGCATTCTTTAAGCTACATCTGGCCCTTTGACTAAGCTCAAGGCACTGGGATAATGAATTAAAGAGATACCTATAAGTCAACGTCATCTCCATGTGCCAATAATTACTCTGTTTGCTCTCTATTCTCATATCTTTCTGAAACTTTACACTCTGATAATATCAAACAACCGTGGTTCCCATTGTTGTGTGTCATTGCATACTTTTGATTTTGCTCCTTCTGTTCACCAAGTATGATATCCTTTGTGCCTTTCATCATCTTTAACATTTAGAACTTTATCTTCTCTAATAAGTCTTCTTTGTCTTTATCTCTGAAATCTCTTCTGATCTGGGATAGATGCTACCCCTGTGAGCTTCTACCATAACAGGTATATGGAAATTTCTTATTTTTCAATTAAGATAAAGTCCCTCAAGATAGCTGCTACATTGTATCCATGTCTATAGCCTTAATGCCTAGCATGTGCTTGACACTTAGCTGATGCTTAATTGAACTGCTTCTTGTATTGACCCTGATGTTACAAAAATGCAGGTGGCAGAAGACACTGAACCATCATGACTGGATGAATGCACATGGTAAGGAGCTGGGAAGAATAACACTCTCCAAGGGGCCCCCAGTGTCTACTTAACTTGGAGATCTAGGAGAAATCATTTTCCATAGTTAGGAAAAAGAATCTCTGATTATGCATTGGATAGCCCCAGATGCATTATGTCACTCATTTTCCTAGTTTCTCTCTTGATCTTTGGCCATGTCTTTTTTATTCGGCCTTTTTCATAGCATGTTGTGCTCACACTTCAAACGTGGCTACCTACGAAATGCTTTGTTGTCACTATTTCACAGTCTCACAGTTGCTTTGGGGCAGAGAAAGCAATATAATCCTAATGTTTTGTTTGCCTCAAGTACACAGGAATGACAGGATTGGTGTGGGAAAGTATAATTGGGTATAGGGAAGACAAATATTTGGGGGAAAGATTCATTTTACGGCACAATGCTATAAGGTCATGTCACAACTGTCGCAGGACAGTTGTAATTTGCT
>NW_006373952.1:0-1051 GCF_000327345.1 Myotis davidii | reverse complement strand
GTGTGTATATACATTTTTGGGGACACCCTATATATTGCAAAGTACCAACACAACACCTGACAGAGTAGGTTCTCATGAAATCTTTCTATGGTTTTCATTATATGAATTACTTCTACTTATTAATGATAACTTGTGCCCTTCATTAGCCTCCCTGCCAATTAACTTGAAACTGTCCTTTGTGACACAATTATTTTAGTGTTTCTGATTCATCAAATAACACAAATTATAACACTTGAGTTTTTACTTGAGTGACAGCTTATACCATCCACATAAAGAACTTCAAACTGAGATGAAATAACTTGTCTAAAAGTATCAATTAGAGGTGAAAATTGCCTATATATGGCATGTTTTTGTTTCATTCTTCCTTCACTGTATGACTCCTGTCTCAGAAAATGAGACAGAAAACTGAAAGATTGATACTTGAGACAACAAGAAAACAATTTTTCTTACCACCATTTCTCCAAATCCCTAAGGAATATAGCCTCCTAGATGGTAGTAGTTTTATAGGTAGCAGTTACTAGCAGAATTAACAGTAGATCCTCTAAGTTTTTTCATGGACTCAATTGAGTTGAAGTCAGAAAAGTTATTCCTAGGAGCCAAATAAATAAATAAATAAATAAACTACCTTAGAAGAGGAAAGAAGATCAGGTATATGTTAAAACTTATAATTTAAATTGGGAATATTACTGTATATATGAATTCCAGATTTTAGGGACTTAGAACTGATTTCTGGGCCAAGAACAAGTTCTTCATTTCTGTAGGAAAAAATCATAGTTGAATGTATTTCAAATGTGTCCAAGAGTAAGAATAAGTTTTAAATAATAATGGGAAATTTTAAAGGGAGCAGGGGAGAAAGGCAAGATCATCTAGAAACATATTTATTTGTGACACAGTATTTATTTATTATTATGTAATTAGCACAATTGTCATTTGCATTAATTGTGCCCTAATATCTATTCTCACGTGTCTCCTCTCCTGCCAATACTTTTATTTATTTATTTTGCCTCTTCATTTTTTCTAATTCTTTATTGTTGAAAGTATTACATAAGTC
>NW_006373951.1:0-1051 GCF_000327345.1 Myotis davidii | reverse complement strand
GAGAAACGGCCTTTGCGGGTTATGTGCTTGTTTTCTTTTTAGTATTTTTGTTTTAAGAGGCTGTGCTAGTCCTCCTGCTCTCACCCTCACCCCAATATGCCGTTTTCCTTGTAGTTTCGTTTTTGAAGATCTTCCCTGACTGAAGTGCTTATGAAAATGACATCATTGCATTTAATGATGTAGAGCCTTTACCATCGGCATAGATGAAGGGCTCCAGTAGTCTTCCTGGCTGTTCTCCTTTCTGATGTTAAAATAAAGTTAGATTATCTTCTTTTCTCTCTTTCTTAAGCAACACTTTGCAGGTATTCCCCCTTGAAAGCCAGAAAGTTATTTTCAAAAGTACTAGTATATACCTCCAGGGCATCTCACTTGTAGGCATACATAAAAATAAATGCCTTTTTTAAAAGATCTGTGACTACTGTGAAGTGAATCTAAAATATGTGTGAAAGGCCTGGAGTGTCCCCAAATAGTTTAGCAGAAGCAGAGTCCAATGTCAAGTCATTTAAAAATGGCCCAAGGAATTCTACAAAGTGAACCGAAGGAGGACTGATTTTAGATAAGAAATGTGACATAGAAACAAAACAACAGATGCCTTGCACACCTCCTGGGCTTAAGTTATAAAAGAATACAAGTCTGAAAGGGAGGAAGGATTTATGTGGGTGGATTCTGCAAATTCCTTTTTCTAAAGTTTATTAAGTCCCCATGTAACAGAAGTGTAACATTTAATGCCTTTGGGCAACCTCATGGGTAATTTCTGAGGGGTGAAGAGACCAGGGAGCCAGTGCTGAGTTGTACAGAGAATAAAGATGGGCACCTCTTTTTAACATTTGTGTAATTCTATCTATAACCTGGAACCATGGAAAGCACAAAACCAAACTAATTTGACTGCCTGCCCAGCACCCTAGTGGCATTAGCATTGGGAGCAAGGTGGGCTCGCCATGCCCAGGAGGGGTGTGTGCATGCAAGCACGTACATGTATGTAAATGTATGTGTGCTGAAGTCATATAGTGACTGCCTTATGTCCGGAGACCTACAGCAGGGGACCCAGCAG
>NW_006373950.1:0-1051 GCF_000327345.1 Myotis davidii | reverse complement strand
CTTCTCTTCTACCTTTAAATCACTAGTAATTTTCTCCAATTGTTGGCAGCTAGAACTCTAGGGACAGAAATTCTGGAAAATGTAGTTTCTAGGCTCCCATTTTCCAGGGTATCGGAGAGGGTTAAAAAAGGAAGAAGGCTGCTAATGTGACAATTCAGGACGAGTAGCATAATCAGACTCTTATTTTAAAACATTACTCTGGCTTCAGTGTTCAGGTCAGACTGAAGGAATGAAAGAGTGGAAGCAGGGAGATAAGTTAGAAGATGTAAAAATCCATGCAAGAAAAAAACAGGGCCTTGGACCAGGATATTAACAATGGAGGAGCAGTTCAATGGTGATTTTTTGGTAATTGAAGGTAAAACAACAAAATTGTCTGATGTATTCAATATGCGCTAGAGACAGAAAATGAGCAATTAAGGATGAGTCCAACATTTTGACCTTCGGGTCTGGAAGGACAGTGTTCCCATGAACCAAGATCAGGAAGACAGCAGATGAACAGTTGTAAGGAGAGAGGCCTTCATAAGCTGGAGGTATATCCGTGGTTCCTCAATTTGAGCTTGCAGCAGAATCACCAGAGGCCTTGTTAACACACAGATGGCAATGTCTCCCCTCAGAAGTTCCCGAGGTAGTATACTGTCTGCAGTGAGAATATTCTTTTCTAGAAAGTTCCCAGGTGATGGTGAAGGTGCTGGGCCAGGAGCCACATTTTAAGAATCACTCTGTTTTAAAGAATGGATGAGCACCAGAACTTCGTATCGACTTTTAAGAATGTGTTTGAAGAAAAAAATCTACCCCAAATTATTTTATCTTGCTTTTAATTAGATGTAACTGTAACAATTGTGTTGCCCTTGAATATCTGAAAGATACCATAATGGGTTCACCAATCTTTACATGTAGGCATTTACGCCTCAAATACATTATAACTAAGTAAATGATTCTACTGTTGTTTATACTGAGAAAGAATAATTGAATATTTGCATTTGTTTTGCTTCAGAATTTCTATATTTTCCCTTCTGCCAAGAGTAAAGACTAAAAGAACAGGGGGAAAAAA
>NW_006373949.1:0-1051 GCF_000327345.1 Myotis davidii | reverse complement strand
GGGCTAGTATTTAGCCCCACCTTACAGATGAGGAAACTGGAGCTCAGCTAGGTCCCGTATTGTCATTTGGCTAGCGAGGGGCAGGCTTCTGGGGTTAGAGGTCTCCCTCACTCTAAACTCCAGTCTTGTACAAATAAGAGTACATATAAGGTTTGCATATAAAACAGTCTGAGCCTTCAACCTGCAGTGATAATGGACCACTTTTCTATATTATTAGGTCAAGAATGCCATTGTTAAGGGAGAAAGAGGTTTATCCCTCAGCGTCTAGATATCTGCCTCACCTGTGCAGAGACACCCAGAAACAGAAGGAAAGCGGGGAGGGGCGCACAAATCAGGCCCAATGCCATTCAGACTCCCTACTTCACGGAAAAGGCTCCAGGTGAAGCAGCTGCCACCTCCTGAACTCCATCCTGCACCTCAGTTGGTGTCTTCCCAGTTGGTGTCGCCTTGGGAACCAGGTGCTTCCTAAGAAGTGAACAGTGGCTTCCTTTCTCAGACTAGCTCCATACATTTCTTCAGTTAATATAAATGAGCCCTTTAGGGCGTTACTCTGTTTCTGGATAGAAACAGGCCAAGTTCTTTTGCACTTTTTTCACATTTACCCAAAACATTCTGAGCATTTTAATCCACGGAAATATTAAAAGAGAGCTAGTCTTCATGTTGACCTTGAGAAAGCCCACCCTTTTGATGGTAACAGTTAATTACCAGCTCTGTTTCTCCCGACCTGTACGTCTAATACTTGTTGAGCTCACTAAGAGCTTTGGGGTTTCCAAAGTGCTTGAGGAAGTGCTAAGTAAAGAATCCACATTTACTGTTTTCAATGAGCCACCACCGATTTGATATTAACCACATCCTTTTGCTGGATGGAGTTATAACTAATCCAGCTTTTAACTGGGACAGTGAGATGTGCTGAACCAGCAGGAAAGAAGCTGGAGTCATTTCAATTCAGTCACTAACGTGCCAGGATACCTTCATTTTCTTCCTTGGGAAACCGGGAGGGGATAAACTGTGGAGGTAGTTCTGAAAACCAAAGGGGATGGAAAATAATGAA
>NW_006373948.1:0-1051 GCF_000327345.1 Myotis davidii | reverse complement strand
CATTCATCCAGGAAATGTTGCCTGAATGCCAACTATGTCCATGTACTATCATAGAGAGGCTATGATCACATGCAAAAGTCATAAAAAGACCCTATGCTCATGGAGCTTAAATTCTACTGAGGGAGTCAGGCCAGAGCACTGGACAGTACAAACAGAATTCACATAGCCAGGAGCAGTGGTGCAGATGTTTAACAATTTTGGGGGAGGTGTGCTGGATTTGTACCTTTTGTCATAGTGGAAATACTCCCACCCAGGATAATTCATGCTACCAACGTGATGTCATAATCAATGTGACAATGTGTTGTGTACAATTGGCTCTGCAGAGCAGTACAAGCCATATCCAACTCATGCCTGGATGTGAGATAAAGAAGCAAAGTAGGTTAGGGACCACATACTACAGGGAACTGTGGATCTTTTAGGCAGATGCTCAGAGTAAATCTTAGGCTAATGACATTTGAGCAGAAGCTTAAATGGAGAGAAAAGAAGACATAAAACTATGAAGTAAGAGGCAGGGAGTGTTAGGGGAGAAACAGAGAGCACAAAGGCCCTGATGCAAGAAATATCTTGTATGTCTTAGGAACAGGAAGGCCACTGTGAGAGGAGAAGTAGGCAAGGGCTAAGTCACATACAACCTTGTTAGCATGGGAGGGACTTAAATTGTTTATGCATGAGATGGAGGAGTCAGTGATATGACCTGATTTATATTTTCAAAGAATTACTCTGGCTGTTGTGCAGGGAAACACTGAGCTGCAGCAAAAATGCTCTGCAAAGGTGAAAACAGGATGACCAAGTTGAAGAGTGTTGCAGTAATCTAGGTAAGAGGAGTGGAGTGGTAGAGGTGGAGGTGATGAAAAATGCTCAGTTTGTAATATAATTGACAGGGAGATCTACCAAAGTAATTTATGAATTGGATGAGAGGGGGCAAGTGAGGAGTCAAAGGCAATCTCAAGAACTTCTCTTAGTTAGATTTAGCTACTATGTGAATAACAGGCTTAGCTACTGCATGGCCCTATTGACTGAGATGGAGAACACTGAGGCAAGAGCAGGTGCA
>NW_006373947.1:0-1051 GCF_000327345.1 Myotis davidii | reverse complement strand
CTCTATCCACTGAGCCAAACAAGCTAGGGCTACATTGATATTCTTGATCTCCCAAAGTATTTTCTCCATCTTCTAATACTTACAATCACTACATTGCTACTGGCATTAAAACCTATTATTCATACTCATGACTCTTTGAGGTCTTAGAATATATGAAAAAGTGAGAGGCTAGGCTGGCTCACAGAGTTTCAGCTTTCATGGTGTATTCCAGGATCATGAAAGCAAGGTGATATATGTCTCCAGTCCAGCTCACAAGATTATCTTCTCCCACAATACAGCTAATGTTGTCAGAAAAATCCTTTCTCCCACTTAAGAAAAGCACAATGCCTTATAAGCTACAGTTTCTATCATATCAATATGACCCATAGCCTGTTATCTAACACCAATAGCCCCATCTGATTCTAGATTTCAACCACCTATGACCATCTCAAGCAGTGAGAGATTTACCAGGAGACAAAAGAGCAACCCTTGCCCTCAGTATAGATCTTCTTATAGATACTAAAAGGTTTTCTGGATCTGGGCTTTACAAAATATCTTGGCATCAAGAGTCACACTGAACACCTCCCTCCTTAATAGAATGAATGCACCCAGAATCACACAACTACTACAAATCAGGAAGAAGAGAACATTTTCCTAAGACAAAATAGATAGAATTTAACCCTGGGGGGTGGTTCTTTTTAATAGCTACACCTATAAAAATAACTCATCATCATCACTTTTTTAGTACTCACTGACTGTAAGGAACCTATGGGCATTATTTTATTTAAACCTTTTAACTACCTATGATATCATGTTTATTTACTAGCCCCATTTTATAAGTGAAGAAACTGAAGCTTAAGAGATTAGGTGACTCACCCAATGTCACAGAGCTAGCAAGTGGAAGAACCTGAAGTAAATCCAGGCAGTCCGAATCAAGAGTCAGTGTGCTTAACCAGACAGTGCAAAACAACAGTGATCTATCATAGAATACAACTATGGATTTTCAATAACCAATGCTGAGAGGAATCCAGACCTAAAACATATAGGAGGAAATCCAGAGCAGATTTAATTC
>NW_006373946.1:0-1051 GCF_000327345.1 Myotis davidii | reverse complement strand
CTGAAATCAATAAAAATATATTTAAACAAAATAGAGCATTATTGATACTATTGAAGCTACTTTTGTGCTTGTTTTATATTGTCAGTTCTATTCCCTGCCTTCACATTTAGAAGTAACCACAGCCCTGAATTTTGTGTTTCTCAATTTTTATGGGTTTGTCTAATGCTTCAAAAATTTTTTTTGGTGCTTTAGCTGACTTATGTTTTATTGGACATTGTGATACAAGAACTGTTTCCAGAGCTCAATAAGGTAACTAAAAATCAGCAATTTTATTCTTTGCTATTAATCATATGCTCTGACATTTATTTTAATAGGGCCATAAAAATTAATAAAATCCTTGACTATGATCCTTTTAAATACGAACAACCTTAACAAATAGATCTTTGTATTTTCTTTATTCAGTGTGCTCAAATGTAGAATGGATTTTGGTGCCAGGAACTGAATAGCCTTTGCCTTAACTTCATTCCTTCCTAATTAAAATTAGAAAGGGACACTGTACCCTGTAGTCTTTCCAGAGGAAGGTGTGAGGTTAAGTCCCAACACTAGAATGGCCAAGTTCTCCAGGCTGTCGTCAGCAACACTGAAGGCTGTGTAAGTCAGACTTGAGTATTTTTGAGGCAGCTGAATTTTAAAAAAGGATGGTAATTATTATCATTATGTTGACCCTTGAGGATTTGGAGGTTAGAACAAAGATTTAAGTTATTATTTTTTACTGTTTATATTTTTCTGACTAACCCCTTTGGTCAGATGAAATAACTGCTCTTCAAGGGTTTGGTTTATCATTGAAATACCAGTTTCATAGAGTAGAAGAATTCAGATTTGAACTATTTACCTATTAGCTTTCATTATAGTAATATTATATGTATATTAAAACAGGGTAGGAGTTATGGACATTTTATATTCAATTTACATGGAAATGAGTACAGAAAACCTTCAACTGTCTGTTTGAAATTTTATAAGGTCTGTCCCCATACCTTGCCATTTTTCTCATCTCTAAAACATAAGGCATATACCAGCTAATTTCTTTGTTATATCTATATTTATAAAAGCC
>NW_006373945.1:0-1051 GCF_000327345.1 Myotis davidii | reverse complement strand
AAGGAGAGGTTATAGTACTAGGAAAGGACAGAATAGAGACCTTTGACCCCCATGGGAAGATGAGAGAAAGCATCTTAAATGAAGAGACAATTGGGCTGGAATCTGAGAATGGAGTAGGGTTAACTAACCAAAGAGGGGGCAGGGAGTCAGTCCAGGTAGTGGGAGCATATGTTTAGTGGGCACTTTGCTGATCTGGGGGGCCCACCCCCACTCATTCCTCTTCTTTCTGCTAAGAACTCCCATTTTCATTTTGGGAAGTTACTTTCTCTGCATTGTTTAATGCTTTATTGAGACTTTTGTTTAAGGTGTTCTGGCTAAGGGATGGGCATATGACCCAAGCCAGCCAAGCCCTTTGAACTGTCCCCCAGGGCTTAGGGTCTTAAGCAGCATGGCACCAGGGGCAGGGCGTAGTGGGAGCTGATGTTACCCAGCAGTGGTGCCCTGATGAGACTTCATATTGCTCCTGCTACCTGTGTCGCTGGAGCTGCCCACAGCCTTCCAGTACCTCCCCCATGACAGGTGGGCGGATGTGCCAGACACTGGAAGATGGGCCCTGTGACTCAAACTGAAAGACAAAAGGGCCTGTGTGATGCAGGAGGTGGCAGGAGGATGGGAGCCAGACCAGGAGAGGCCCTGGAGGCCACTTTAAAGTCTGTATCTTAAAACCACTGTGAGTCCTCCATGTGATTATAGGGATGATGTGGTCAGGGTTGCCTTTTGAAAAAACTACTTTGACAAATAATTGGGAAGAAGGCAGTGGAGGTAGGCAGACCAAGTTAGGAGGCTATTTAGCAGATCAGATGAAAGGTGAAGGCAGTTAGGTGGCACCCTGGTGCCGATGGAAAGTGACAGACTTGAGAAATATGTGGGAGGGAAACGTTTACAGGGTTTGGTGATGGATTGGGTGGAAGGTGGAGAGGTAATTCCTGACTTCTAGCTTATGAAACAAGATTGGTTTTGAGCGCTTGAATATATAAATGGACAGTGGCCAGGCCACACGTGACAGTAGACTCACATCCTCTGTAGCAGTCAGCCCAGAATGCCCGGGATT
>NW_006373944.1:0-1051 GCF_000327345.1 Myotis davidii | reverse complement strand
TTATGCATATATGCATACAAATTTTTTGGTTGAGATTCCAAGGATTTTAAAGGCTCTGTGCTAGAAAGGGGTCAAACCAGATACAGATTTCTTATAAGTCACAATGTCACAGATCCAAAGGCTCACAGCCAAGGAAGGTTGTAGTTTTTCTATAAGCTATGAGACACAGACTTCCAAATTCAAGTTGACATTCTCAGGTTGGGAACAAAGACTGATTTCAAAAAATTTTTTTTGCAAAGTGGGAGGGTTTGCTGTAGTTGTTTTTTTAAGTCCCCTTTTTAACTCCCTCATTTTTTCCTCTATTTCTAGTTTTGTTTTGTTTTTCTTCACAGAAGTCAGCCCTTTGCTTCCTTGCCTCCACAGTATCTCTTGCCCGAATTTCAGGGAAGGCCAGTCTTCCTGACCTTAGAGAAGGGCCCCAGGTTTACACTAACTTCCCATCACTAGTCTCCTAAATGTGATTCCAGTTCTATAAGGCCATCCCTTCTGCCAGTTAACACTTTACGTTTCAAAAATGGATCCTTGGTAGATATATGTGTGGACAGTGGTTTGTCAAGTTCTTTTTCATTCTTTTCTTTGATGCTTCCTGGGACAGTGCTTTAGAATATTGAGAAGTGACCGTCGGCACCACCATGGTGCTGGGGTGGACACGTTTCTTTCATATGCAGGTGTTCGTAGCATTCCTTATCACAGCTGTAATCATAGCACATGGAAGTCTTCCGCTCTGTGTGAAAGACCAGTGGAGGTAACTCCACATTTGCTCAACTCTGACTCACATAGGAACTGAGTCTTGTTTATTGCTCTCTCATAAATATGAGGATTAGAAATAAACTTATAAACACTCTCTTGACTAGACTCCACAGACAGATTGTAAATGATTCCCCAAATTGATTACATTTGATTACATTTCTTTTTGTAATAGATGTCACTATTCTTAGTTTATATACATTGTACATGTATTCCATTGTTCATGCATTCTGGCAATTGGAATTTTTATTTGAATGTCAAAGTATTTAAACTGGCATGGTAAAACATGTTATTTTTGTAACAT
>NW_006373943.1:0-1051 GCF_000327345.1 Myotis davidii | reverse complement strand
TGCAACCCACAGGTTGAGAACCGCTGACTTAGATAGTCAGTAGTGATGTGACAGTTACACTTAGGAATGCTAAATTACCAAGCAGGAGGGGACACATTTCTGTATGAAAAAGAAAAGAGAAAATAAGGAATTGAAGGCTAAACCTTCATTTAATAGAGAAAGATTAATCACCATGGAAATATTCAACATTATTACCTTAGATATGAAATGGAGAGTTGAGATCAATGAACCAGAGCCAGAGAAAGGGCGGTTCCCTCAAGAATGGGTCAAGCAAGCTGAGGGAAATATCGTGCAGGCCAGTAACTAGGAACAGGTCAGTGTTATACCAGAAAGTATCATTTGATTGAATTGTCGGAGAAAGAAGGAAGAAGTTGATGGGTTTAGAATGGAGAAAAGGGGAAATAGAAGCTGGAGTAAGGCATTATATGCGAATACAGGCAGTGAAATGAAACCAAATGGGAAATTAAAGGGTCAACTATTAGGTTTAAGTGTTGTGTTATAATGGAAAATATATCACTTAGGAAATATTGTGTTACGATATTTAGAAAAAATTGCTTTCTATTTAGGAAATATTGTGTGATACTATTTAGGAAAGCATATTGCATGTCTACTGTCAAGGAGGAAAAAAAGAAGAAAGAGAGTGAAGAGAATTGGGGGACAGAGTGAAAGTCAGAGGAGACAGAACAAGGGGATACAGGCTGAAGTAATGGCCTGGGAAATAATCCTGAAGAGGCATGTTAGACTCTGAGTTTTGATGGGGCTATTCTTAGATATCTCAAATCTATTTTGAAGTTATGTGAGACAAGACAATCAGTAAAAACCAGGATCGTTTCTGTCGTCTTTTGTTGTAGGAGATGAGATGACATGCAAAAAAATAGGAGCACAGAAGGTAACTTCTGCCTCACCGTTTTCCTGATATTTAGTGCTGAATAAAAATCCTGACTCTATTGTGTGAATTGCATTTTCATTGAGACTGTTCTGTTGATGTGCTTATTTAAATCAACTAATAAGTGAGAAGCAAACTGAGCCTTCTTGTAATCCTGAAAAAAAA
>NW_006373942.1:0-1051 GCF_000327345.1 Myotis davidii | reverse complement strand
ACACACACACACACAAATCAAAAATACATAGAGATGCAAACAGAAAGATCCACAAACAGCAATACTCAGACACAAGTACCCGGAGAGGGCGTTCACGGACACCCACGCCAACAGCAAACACAGAGGGACCCAGACGTGAGGATACACCCAGAGAAGCAATCACGCAGCGGGGGAACGCACAGACACAAACAGAAGACACCCAGAAACACAACAACACGCACCAGGAGATACCCCCAGCCTTAGGCACGCACCACCAGAGGGACACACACCACTCTAGATGGGGGCGTGTGCAGCGTCGCCAGAGGACAGGAAAGTGCGCCCCTGAGCGCGCAGAACGCGCAGGGAGCACATTGCTGCCTGCCCCAGCCCGCATCGGCCCGGGCGCACTTTCTCAGCGCATCTCTGAACAAGGGCCCGCCAGCCCTGGGTGTGCGTGGGTCGCTGTGCCTCTGTCTGCGGGGGTCTCTGCTTCCACCCGCAGCTAAGGAGGCCACAGCCCTCCACCGGGATCCCAAAGTGGAGGTCTGGCCTCTGCGCCCCTTGTGCTGTGCGGGGGCCAGCCCTCTTCCCACCAGCAACCCCCGCCCTTCCCAGCCCCAGGAGCCCGGCACAGAGCATCTCCAAGTCCTCTCCTCCCTGCTTGATCTGTTAGGAAGCAAACTTTCCCCTCGCCGGTCCCAGCACCTGGCAGCATGGCCCGGCCGACCCGGCCCCGCCCGGCCCCCGGAAGACGGGCGCTGGGGACTCCTACCTGCGCCCACGGGCTTTGCAGAGCCACCGTCTCCAGCCAGTCTCTACAGTCGGCCAGCGCTCCTCAGCCCGGCCACGGAGGCAGCCGCTCCTTGCCCTCCCGTTACCCGGGAAACCGCCTCCTCCTCCCTCCCGCCAACCAACCAGCACCGTTCACATGGCACGTCTCAGCCAATGGGCGACCTCTCCATTCCGGTCCCCTTCCAGGGTCCCGAGCCCTCTCCTGGCTCGGGGATCTGAGAGGGGAGCAGGGGTCTCTACAGAGCTGCTGCTACTCAAAAGTGCCCCCTGGGGACAGGGA
>NW_006373941.1:0-1051 GCF_000327345.1 Myotis davidii | reverse complement strand
ACCATGTTTCTCTTTTATTCGATAGGATATTTTCACTGGTCCAAATGTATCTACTAGAACCTGCAAGTGGATGGTAATTAAAATAACTGCTAAGGCTGTATCTATAGTTTTGTGTGTATGTTCGTTTCATCCAGTAGCTCAAGAGTTTAGTTTGTTTTTGTGTTGTTTTTTTCTGGTCCAAAAAGGTCAAATATTTATCATGTCAGTTGGATATGGTTTAAAACCAGATAATTCTAGTCTTTTGTGAAAGTAGGAAAAGCACGACTGCTTGGCATTTTCTACTCAATTTGCTTTTAATTTCCTTAAAACATTTGAAAAATAATTGCATAATTTTTAACAGCACCAAAAAAAAGAAGCAGCTAGTGAGATACTGATCTTTTATTAAATATTTTTAAGTAAACTGGTATTCAATAAAAAATTACTAGTTCTGAGATTGACTGATTTAATTTAACTATTTTAGCCATTACGCATGCATTCATTCAACTTCTAGGGGACAGCACTATGATATATTTTGTCTATTCATAGATTAAGTTTGTCTATTTATAAAATTAAGTTCATAAATAATATAAAAGGTAAATTGAGGATATAAGAAAAATTTTGCTAAAGTATTATTTCAACATAATGAATATACAGTTTCTCTACAGCAACTTTTAACAGTTTTAATAACAAAATAATAAAACAATATAATTAAGTAATATGACATAATACTTGTACCTTTATCTTGCTTATTACTTAGTTGAAATAATAAATCTGTGTGTAAAGTTTTAAAAAATCCAATGTTTATTTTAAGTGCGATTATAAACATACTACAGAGGAATTAAAGTCAGTAAAGAAGACTCCCACTGGTTTGTTCAGAGAATTCTCCTTAGAGCCTTGAACTCTAAAACTGAAAAGTTGTCAGCTAACTGCAAAAAGTTCATTCTATTACACTTTTGATTTTTTATTGAATTGGGTTATAAAGATATTTTACCAATCAAAGAGATTAGTTGTTAAATGCACTCAAATGAAAGAGAATTTGAATCAACTTGGTATTGTTCTTTTTTCAACCTAA
>NW_006373940.1:0-1051 GCF_000327345.1 Myotis davidii | reverse complement strand
AGATCAGAAGCGAAAGAATGGATTTCAAGAGTGAGAGAGAAGCTCAGAGAAGATGTCTAACCTCTGCAGTCATTTCACCAGAATGGAGGAAATCTCAGAGAGAAAAGTGAACCAGCTTTAACATCAGGATGGATCAACATGTATCTGGGATACAATATAATTCTTCCCAAAAAGTGTTGAAATGCGGACAACCTTCTGACTTAATTTTAAAGGCTACTTTGAACTTCGTGACCTTCCTGAATTTGATCTGATAACTAAATGTTTTGTCTTGTGTCAATGTTCATAGTCTCCTTACAATTCCAACGTATATCTTTTAGAACCCTTTTCTTCTTTCTGAGACCGCCCCCCCCTGCATAAAAAGTGGGGGAAGGGTAGGAGGAAATGGCATTTCATTTTGTGGGTAGTCATCAAGTAAAAAGTGTGGTGGTTCCAGTGGAACCTCTGGGAATTAAGAGATTTTTAGCAGCTCAAAAATATTCCCAAGAAGTACTATTTTAAAATGTCAGTGACCTTTCTGACTAAATTGGACATAAAAAATAAGAGGCAAGCACATTTTTCCTTATTCAAGAGAAGTAGAAAACTCTCGTTAACAATGAAGAAAATGAGGAAGAAGGAAAGAACAGAGGCAAGAAAAAATGGGAACATAAGCCACAAAGACCACATCTCAACTTAAATTTTTTTATTTTGTGAGCTCTTTATGGAACACCCCCAGAGATTTCACTCTGCCTCATAGGACCCTTTCTAAATGCTGATCCTCTTTTTTTATTCTTTAATTTTTAATACCAAGTGGTATCTTACTCCAAAATTAATAATTATTGGTAGAGAAATGAAAGGATTGCCCCCCCCGCCCCCACAATCTTCTGTTTCAGTAGTAGTTTCCCAACTGAGAATGTATATACTAACATCTACAGAATTTATAGTCACAAATAAAATTCTCCTCAGTAGGGGGTCTGTGCCTCATTCCAGGTCTCTGACTTTTGTCTCTGAAATTTCCAGTGAGTTTACCAACTAGTACACACACAACTGTGTGTGTGTGTGTGTGTGTGTGTGT
>NW_006373939.1:0-1051 GCF_000327345.1 Myotis davidii | reverse complement strand
TGATATAGAATTTCTATTGTGAACTATGTCTTAAAAAGATATTTTGAAACAAAATCTACAGGGCTTATGCAACAAAAAACTTACTGGACTCTATTACTTTTAAAGCACTATATATATTCTAAGCTTCTTGAGGACTGAACAAATAACTATCATTTTTATTTTCCAATGCATCATTCCGCTGTTTTTCATGTAATAAGCAATTATTAAATCATTGGTGAATTTAATCAAATTGATTGAAATTTCCAAAAGTAGTAAGTGGTAAAGGCAATTACATAAATGTGAAAAACGACAAAGTTGATTTCAGAAAATCATATTCTTTATTTGATATTGATATTTGGTTCTTTATTTTATACTTTTTTATGACACTACCCTTTACAAATTCTTGGGTTTTAGTCTATCCTTGCTTTAATTTTTCCTATGCCATTTACTTATTCTTTCTCTTTTTAAGTCTAAGGACAGTGCGAGTAGAAATGGATATTTTTGTTCAAAGTGAAGCATTTTAAAAACCCAAAGTTCATAAATAATTAATGCATCTTGAAATATAATTTAACTGGTATACACAAGAGATGGCCGATGAAGCTGACTTTTCCCTAAGCTTTAATGACAATAGCAGCTTTTTAAAAAGCTTTTTAGATCAAGAGAAAAAGAAAAGCAAATCTCCCAAGTAGGGGACAGCTATGTTTATAAACTCTGATGCTCAGCCAACAGATACTTTTTGCATAAAACAAGGCCTGCTAACCATGGAAACCATAAACCTAAAGCATGTTAGTCAGCCAACTTGATGGTCAAACACAGCTGTAATCTAGAGTCTGACTTAACAACAACTTTGGCAGGTTTTCATGTTGCTTAAGCTAATATACAAAGCTATTCACTCTGCAAGGAAGTATGCTAAGTACCAAAAGCTGCTAGGGTACAAAGACAAAAGAAAGAAATGAATAGAAAGCTAAATGTAGATCTCCACTAAGAAACATGGTTTATTAAAAGTCCCTTCCTGGTATCTGTCACATCAAATGTCCCCACTATTTCTAATTATCTTTCATTAATAAAAAAA
>NW_006373938.1:0-1051 GCF_000327345.1 Myotis davidii | reverse complement strand
ACACACACACCTCTAAAAATTTCCCCAGCAGAGTTGAGTTCAATCTCCTATTGCAATAGTCTTAAGTCTTTCTTGCCTGTTTAACCTTGCCTGGTGTAATTTTTCTTGGATAATGGAAATCTTTAGGTTCTGAACTTATTGTTTCTTCTCAATTACAGTGGGGTCTCATTTCTTCCACCTCTCTAAGAAATCAACCTAATGTCAGCTCTGTTCCTCACATGTCCTCTGATATCTAGAGATTCACCAATTTGGACTCAAAAGGTAAAGCTTTGTGGAGTAAAGGTACTGCTGTAAGTCAATGCAGAGGGTAGTATGTGATATGAGGATGCGGACAGGGTAGTACATCTATTTGAGGGCATCCTAAATGAGGTGCATTGATCTTATGGAAGTGGTGCCAGAAAATAAAGAACAGGACTATTCCCTTTTCTTTCCTAACTGTTTTTGAAAGGAGCATGAGAAAGATGTAGTTTTCAAAGAAAGAGAACAGCTGAGAACGTAATACTCCCTGAAGGAATGCTAGGTTTGGTTAAGGAGAGAAGCTAGAGGAAACCAGAGAGGTCAGGGCTGCAAATAGATAGGCTTCTTCAATGCTGGAGGTCACGGAGGTCACGTAGAGAGATATTCTTTAAAGTACAGGGAATGAAATGGATCCATTTAAGATGAGGAGGTAAGGTGGGATAGAATTGAGTTGGAATGACATGAAAGATGATTGAGAAAAAGGAAGGCAGTAGGGAGAGGGGAGTTAATTTGGGGTATGAATAACAGGGAAACAGGTAGTCTGAGAAGCTTGTTAGAGGCACTTAATACTTGGATGTAAAGGGAAGTATCAAGCAGTCATGTTACTTAAAGAAACTAAAGGATTTAGACACACTGGCCTCTCCCACTTGCCCTTCCCCAACAACACACAAGCATAAATAAATTGAATGCAATGTTGGCAATTTAATGCTGCCACAAGTTCTCTCTCAAGGGCTAGTGGAGGGCAAGAAGATAGACTTCAAGCTCGTGATCCTTAGTTTTTCTTTTCTCTAACTGACCTTTTTTAAAAAAAAAA
>NW_006373937.1:0-1051 GCF_000327345.1 Myotis davidii | reverse complement strand
TTTTTTTAAAGAAAGAGGACATTTATATCATTGACAGGAATGTGAACATAAATTACTATAGCCCACCTCCTCTCCATCCAAGGATGTTTCCTTCAGATAAGGTAGTTTACAAGTTTCCCATGGATTGATACCCGTTACCTAGAAGCAAAAGCCTTGCATGGAATCACATCAGCCAAAAGCAGCATTCTAGCACGCATGAATCCTATGCCATAAGCAGATAGAGTCCAATGTTTAAATCAAACACCATGTTTATTATTAACCTTTAAATATTTCTCCCAATTAAAAAAAAACTGAATCATAATTTAATCTTGTTTATATCCCAACTTTAGGCTCCAATAAGCCCATTCTACAGTCGAAACCATAGTTCAATAAAGAGGGGAAAGGAAAAAGCAACACTGTTGTACTTATTACCTTATAAAATATTTATATAATGGCAAATCTATTCTGCCATTCTACATGGCATGTCATGAATCAATGTCGTAAGATTTGGGAGAAAGGAGAAAACAGGTAGGAAAAGTGAAATATATGTTTTCTGTTGGCAGGTAGGGACACTATCAATTTTATTATATACTATATGACAAACTGATTGATTATTTCATAATAATAAAGAGGGACCCAAGGGTGTAGAATGTGTTGAGAATATGATCAAAGTGCTGTGGACTCGCATGTGTTACTTACTTCATTGCATTGGGATTAGATTAAGAAATTACATAGTTCACACATTTTAAATCCTCATTAATAAATATTAGTTCTTACTATTTAGACGATGGCTTATAATTCACCAGTGGCTTGATATTTGATAGGTAAAATTTGCAGCAGTAAATTTAAATAATGAAGTCTGTTATTAATGAAGAAGGATTTTGTGGAGCAACAGAGCAAATAGTTGTAGAATTCTTTTAACAAAATAAATCTATTCATTCTTGGACTGAAGTTTTCTATGATCTGTCTCCTAAAACAGAATATATGGACTTTCTTTTCTGTGTCATTAATGGCATTGTGGCCATTCAGAGCATTTGAGATATTGCCCAGCTGGTGTGGTTCAGTGGTTGAG
>NW_006373936.1:0-1051 GCF_000327345.1 Myotis davidii | reverse complement strand
CGCCCTCAGATCACACCATATATGGGGTGTCTCTGCCCCCACTGGGATGATTTGTCCGGGTGCTTCAGTCATGCAGTTACTGATTCATCCTTTTTTTCCATTCAACAAATACATTTTTTAAATTTATTGGGGTGGTATTGGTTAATAGGACCATATAGATTTCAAATGCACATTTCTATGATACACGCCCTGTATATTCATTGTGTGCTCACTCCCCAAAGTCAACAAATATTTTTGAGTGCCTTATGTGCCAGGACACTAGGTATAGAAGGAGGAACAAAAATTGACATGGATCTTGTCCTCACGGAACTTATAGGGTAATGAGCAAGATGGCCATTAGCCAGATATTCCACAAATAATATATATATATAATCACAACAGCCCGTGCTAAGTGCTATGAAGGAAAGCTTAGGTAGACAGACTTGACCTTGGAGAGGCCCGGGAAGCCTTCTCCAAGGACATGAAGTTTGTGCTGAAATCTGAAGAATGAGCTGGCAAACCCTTTTCCCCAGCCCCCTTCAGGTGCTCATGGTTTGTTTCAACATGTGAGATCTCCTTTGAATGATACTCAGCACGTAGCTACTTTGAAACAAGTTGCACCTGGGAGTGCAGCAAGAGCCTAACAGGGGTGGTGCCTGCGTCAGAAAGAGCGCACTTTGAGTAAGAGGTGGCGTCTTTGATTAAGAGAATCCAGATAGGAGTCAGGAATCCTGTGTAGATATGCTTCTGCAGTTATAAAAACCACCTGAACTCAGTCACTTCCAATCCTTGGCTTCAGTTTTACATCTATTTCATGATGGAATTCACTGATCTCACTTCCCGGTCTCTAATATAAGATGATTTAATTCCATTTATATTTAATGAAATACCTTCAGTGAGAGATATAGCACAGTGTACTGGCTGAAATGTTAGGGTTCTGGAATTTCTTGGCCTAGGATGAAATCTTGGCTATGCCATTAACTAGTTGTATGAATGTGACATCAGTTTGCTCATCTATAAAATGGATTAATAGTAATAGCATACAGTGGGGCCTTGACTTATGAGTGTCCTG
>NW_006373935.1:0-1051 GCF_000327345.1 Myotis davidii | reverse complement strand
GTGCTGGAGGGAGAAGGGAGGGGCGCAGAGTCAACAGTGAGTGTGCCCAGACTGAATGACTGGCTGCCACACAGAAAAGTGTGCGCTTCCTATAGTAGGCCGGGGTGTACAGCAGCATTTTAAAGGGAAGAGTGACATGTCTAGGTTCTTAAAAGGTAATTTTAGGGGCAGTGTGCTAGATGCCTGGATGAAGGACAGATATAAGGCTTTTGCAAGAGTCTAGAAACACACCCATGTTTGTGTTTGTGTGTGTACATGTGTGTATATTCATGTGTAATGGCATGTGGGTTACCAGAAAGATAAATTCAAAATGGCTCATCTCAGCCTCACTGCACACCTGTAAAATTCTTCCCCATTGATCTATATTCAGAAATGGTGAAGGCATGACCAAGAATCATTATACTCTGTATATGTTTTAATTTACTTCCCAAATAAACATGACAACCACAAATAGCTTTGAATGCTCAGACTGTATAAACCATCTCTCTACTAGTATTGCCCTCCCTCACCAATGGTTTTCCCACCTGAGTTCAGGTGATTCTTGCATTATGCAAATCACTTTGACCTCCAAAACAATGTGTTGTTAGAATAATGTGCTCGGGAATTATTGTTGTTTTTATGTCTCTCATTAGTACAGAATGATAGCCTAGGGTATTACACACGTTTCTTCTTCTGGTGAAGGTAATTGAGCCACACAATGGGGCCACATAGAATATACAATGACTCAACAAAGGGGGATTATTAAGTTTAACTATACTCCATATGAGTAAGTGGCTTATTTTTTTTAATTAGTTTTTATCCTGAAACTTTTAGCTACGTGACAGCCTCCTGAGCATGCAGAAGCACCAGCAACAGCCTGTCTCCTGGGCCCCCACCATCAGTTCCCCACTCCACTGTTGGTCTTTTCCCTCATACACCAGGAGGCGATATTGCATACTGGTTAAGGGTACAGCATCGGGAGGCTGAGTTTGAATTCCATCTCTACTACTTTTGTGATCATGGCAACTACTTAAGGTCTATTTCAGTGTTTTGTGTTGCTGTTGTTGTTGTT
>NW_006373934.1:0-1050 GCF_000327345.1 Myotis davidii | reverse complement strand
GACCTTTTTGTTCTTCTGTCCTCTCCAATATCTCTTCTATTAGATGGAATCTTGTCTTGCCTGGTGCTTTTACAGTTAAAGCTGATGGATTCAGTACAGATTGTCCGAGTCATTTTATCTTTACTTACAAAGGAAGCCAACTGGGTGATGGAAGGGCGCTTTATAACACTAACAGTGCACTTCACTTGTAGTTATTAAACACTCAGCAGGCTCCTCGCCACACTGACATTTGTTCCCCAGTCAAGGCTCCTGTTTGACATGGCCCCACTGTGTAAGGTGCCATTTACTGAAAATGAGAATTCAGCGTGGGTAATTAATAAATGCCATGATGCTCTCAAACAAATGCATAGCTTGAAATATGAGAAATAAATGCACAATCCAAGGACAAAAAGCACAAGTTCTGCTTGGCATGTGAAAGTCTGTAAATGATTAAGTGGACAGTTGGCCCTGTCTTTTTCTCAATACAGGAAGCCACTCTGAAAAACCCCCAATGGATGATGAGATAGTCCAATCTTGATTTAGCATACCTTGGGACATAAACTCACAGGTTACTAGATTGAAAATTTTACATGGGTAAGAAAGCTCTACTTCTAACTTGCTCTGTGAATCTGGACACGCTACTTGACCTCTGTAAACCTCTATTCTGACATAACTGAAATGGGTATAAAAATGCATCTCATCTTTCCCAAAATGTAGTTCGGAAACCTGGTGGGGCAAGAACTTGTTACAGGAGACTAATTAATAAACTTCCTAAAAATTCCATAGTTACTTTATTTTTATGAGGATTAGAAAAAAATATGAAACTAGCCACATCATACCCCTTCTTTCCAGAGAAGGCTAAAGTAAGTACAAGTATTAGTTCTAGTATCAACTGTTACAAATTAATTACGTAAATAATAATATGGGTGATATAAAGGTGAAAAATCCCTAGATTTGTATTTAATAATTTATTATAAAGCATTTTGAAAACTGCCTGGCATGACAGAAATTATGTGTTATTGTTGCTCTTATTATTGGTGGTTGTGGTGGTGGTAACAGTAAATGTTGTAG
>NW_006373933.1:0-1051 GCF_000327345.1 Myotis davidii | reverse complement strand
CCTATTATATATTGAGCTGGCTATTACTTATTTCCTAAGAAGTCTCCCCCACCCCCAGGTTAAATTAAAGAATTGTTCTGAGTGCTCAAACACTTGATAATAATTATTTTGCATTTATTTCACCTGTGCCTTCTGCTTATCTATATTCTTGCCCTTAAATATAACAGTGTAAATGGATTTTTTGTGTGCTTCCACAAAATTAAGCAGGTCTTCAAATGCTAATTACTTAGTGGCAATAATGAATATGTCTCCTTAAATGAAGATATGATTAGGTACATTTCATAATATATGGTTCTATATAATGAAGAATGGAAGTACTGAATTAGGACCTATAGGAAAAATTCTTATATAAGACCATCAAGCAAATCAAATAGATAGCACTTACTATATTTTGAAGCATTTTACTTTTTCCTTTCTTACCTTTAACAGATATTTAATGGGTTAAAACAACGTTAATACTAGTTCCCTGAAAACACACACACATCATAAATTCTCAGGAGGCAAGGCTGAAAGGCATCATAACCAATGACTTAGAGCTGTGACACCACTTTTCTTTCTAACGCTCCCCGATGCCATTCAAGGAACTTACCCTGGAACTGCATCTATGTCTAGAAATAATCATTTTCTTTCCTTCTTATTGTTCTTTTCTCTTACATTATTCTACTATGAAGTAAGTTCAAAAATGAACTTATATTTCAAGATGATGGAAAACAGACTTATTGCCCTATTAACTTTTATACACCGAGGTCTCCTATTTTTTCAGTTCTCCCATTTTTTCCTGGCGGTAGGCACAGCTAGGTTTTCCTCAATGACAAGATTCTCCAGAAGCCAACTCCACAGCTTCTGTGCTAAGTGCCTCAGGCTCATTTTTACTCTTAGAAACTTACTGCAAGTGTAATGTTCAAAGAGAGAATTTACCTCATCCGACACATCTTGTATATGCCTGCTAACGATATTTTGCAATACTATTTTCTACAAAAACTTAAATAGGTTAGGGGTAATTTCTGAGAGTCAATTCGTTTGAGTGAAAGGAAATAATGTAACATTGTGC
>NW_006373932.1:0-1050 GCF_000327345.1 Myotis davidii | reverse complement strand
GTGAGCATCATAGCTACTGGTAGAATGGTTGAACGGTCGAATGGTCGCTCAGGCTTTTATATATATAGGTGGTGCCCTTTATAATAGAAAGAAGGACATTAAAAGCTTGTTATTTAAAAAGATGAGCACATTTCATTAATGAATAAATGAGCATTTCAGAGAGAGTAATTACTGAGATTGAGCTTAAACTGTTAACAGGGAATTTAAGGTTTTCAAGTGATAAGATTATTAATACAAAAAGGAGGTAGAGTGGAAAGTGTGCAAAGGTTGTATGTGTTTTTGTGGTTGAAGTCACAAAGTTGAAGTGTTTTAGAAGAGAAGCACTTGGCTGTGTTTCCATCGGCAATATATTGCAAATGTGGTTCATGTAAATGGGCTCCTGCTTATACCTAAACACAGAGCCTCTCAAAAGATCCTGTTTCTGGTTCCCCAAAGAATCACAGAGCAATTAGTGTGCTTAACTTGTTTATATCAATATTGCTCAATGCTGATAGGATGTTTTCCCATCTCCCTCCTTAGGATGGCTAAGTTTTTCATTTTTTAAATTGGGGTCTTTTATTAATCCTTGGTAGGGATAATATTAACTAATATGTCCTCAGTTTTAGTTAATTTTAAAGCAAATTTACTGTTTTGAGTGGCTGGTTCTCTTGTAGTTCCCAGTGTAAGGTCATCCAGAGCAACCTGTTAAATGCAATCATAACCTTTAACAAATGAGTGTGAGGAACCCTCCAGATCAGTGACTTCTTTTTTCTATTGACGTGCAGTCCTGCTGTTCTAGGTAATACCCAGCACCAGGTAGAGTGGAGCTATTTCTTTTCAGAAGAACTCTGAAAGGATGAAAGGAATACGTTTCTTTACATGTAAACAGAGAAACAATGGCTGGTAAACAGTTGCCCCTAAGTTATAGAGCAATGATATTTCCTATTTCAAAATGAAGTGCAATGGGTTGTTTTATTTTCTATTACATTTCTAACAGAATCCTATGTGAGAAGGATCAAAGCCATAGAAATGATTTTCTAGAAACACCAGATGTTGACCCACCTGCCTGAT
>NW_006373931.1:0-1050 GCF_000327345.1 Myotis davidii | reverse complement strand
TTGTGCTATACAGAATGGAAAACTGAAGCCTCTTGCCTGGCCACTTTATATAAACCAGGTCTCCACATAACTCTGCATTTGCTTGCTCAATTATAATTTTCTTCTAGAATTTCACAGTGCTTGAAATAGCATGCATGCACTGTCTTTCTCCACTAGAATAAAAAGGGAGCTTTTTATTTTGGATCTCCAGAATTGGAAGCAACGTTAGGTACTTAAAAAATGCTCAAAAATATTTGTTGAATAAGTGAAGGACTTGGGCAGAGCCAGGCGAAAAGGTTAGATGTCCCCATAAGGAGAAAATGCCAGCCAAGGAGAAGGATAAAGAGAGATCTCACAGTACAGTCTCTGAGGACATTATTTTAATGTTATAGTTAAACAATTATCTTGTAAAATTCATTTCAGATATGGTCTTTCCCATTCCTAGAACTGATAAGTATTTAATTTTAAAATTCCAAAATGTTTTGACACAGTGGCTATAAAGTTGAGTTTGAGAAACTGCCTGGCAAATGGAAAATAGGATAAGCTTTTATAGAGGCCATCAGTCAGATTGTGAAATCTTTAAACCCTCTGACGACTGGGACTTTGTGTTCCAAATATCCTTATGCACATTGAATTCCAATGGCATTGATGCAACTTCCCCAAAGCCTTGTGGGATGACTGGGATTGATCACAGTCAGGGCTGTATTCTGGGTGACATTGAACTCACTCAGGTCAGTTGGAGATCTTTATTGAGTCCTGGGGTTGGACAAGCAGATGTATGCCCATCCCAAATTACACTCATCTACCTATAGAGTTATGATCTTGTTAAAGGGTCATAAAGCTCTTTTTAATGTGAGGATTCTTCCAAACACAGCACCAAAGACATAAACACGTGGCCTTAATTGGCTACCGCCTTTCTAATCTTGTTCTTATGAAATAAAATTTGGATTTCAATTTGGTTGTGAACTTACATTCAAAATGGAGTGATCCTCAAACTATCGTGCCCATTTAAGGAGGAATTTTAAACAGAATGACATGTGGCCAGAGGGTGGGGTCACAAAGCAAATACAA
>NW_006373930.1:0-1050 GCF_000327345.1 Myotis davidii | reverse complement strand
TAGGTAGGTAGGTAGGTAGGTAGATGGATGGATCCATAGATAGATCTACGGATAGGAAGGGGTGGAGAGAGAAAAAGATTCACAACTAGTGACTTCTTTTGATCTGTGTCTTGAAACATGTGTAGGATTTAGAAAGAAGGAAAAAGTCTTTCCAGACTCAGGGAAGGTGCTTAATAGTATATTCAGAGGAAACTAAATAGACCAACTTGGGTAAAATTAGAAGACCAGCAAACACAACATGGAAAGGGTTTAATGGAACTAGGGTTTTTTTGTCAGATGAATAGGAGATAAGAAAACAAAAGATAAAGAACCATGCCACTATATCACTCAAAACAAAAAGATATAAGACCTGAACTAAAATATAGCAGTAGAAATGCAACCAAAGGAACTGACTAAAAAATATATTGTTTAGAAAAATTCATATACATTTTATTTGGGGGAGAGAGTAAAGCTAAATCCAAATCTGACATTTGATCTAGACAAAAAGATCCTTGAGACCACCATGAGAAAGAAGGGAGCCAGGAGAGGAGATTTAGGAGGGGACATGTGTATAATTGTAAGCACTGGGAGGATAATGAGACAGAAACTGATTAATCAAGTAAAAAAGCCCACTGTGGTCTTGGAAAACTAGAGCACTTACTTGGGAAAAAAGTTTGGTCAGCAGAATAATTAAGATTCATGCACAGAAAAGTGAGAGTTGAATCTAGAGAAGTGATAAAATCTCTAATGAATTTAGTACAGAAACATGTATTGAGCATCAACACATTATGTACCATAACAAGAATATAGATAAAGAATTATAGAGAGAAAATGCAAGGACTTCACAAGTTTAACAAGTGGGAAGAAAACAAACCATTAAAAAGTGACTATGATCAGCACCTTCCTCATTTCTCCCTCCTCTTAAACTCTGGCAACCACAGGTGTAAGGTTTTAACTATGCAAGACTATAGTTAACAATATTGTGCCTATAGTTGACAATATTGTACTTACACTTAAAAATCATGAGTTAAGAATAAATCTCAGGTTGTGTTCTTACCACAATATTTTTTT
>NW_006373929.1:0-1050 GCF_000327345.1 Myotis davidii | reverse complement strand
TTTAGGGAGAGTAGAAGAGAGAGGGAAAGACAGGCTTAAAAAAGGGGGGAGGGAGGCTCCTTTTGGAAAAAAGTTTCCAAATGGGCCAACAACAGCAGAAACTGCAATTCCAGAAACAGGAAGTAACGTTTTGGACTTCAAATAAAACCAACCAAAAGTATCTGATAATAGTTTAGAAATGTATAGAGCAATTATATATAACCTAGACAAAGAGGATCATTACTGTTAAAAGTATGTATTTTAAAGATTCTATATACAGAATTACTAAGCGCAAAAATTGTGAAACTTTTTAAAAACACGATTTTTCCTTTGGCAATTCATAAACACATACTCCAGCTACTACCCAGGATATCTGAAAACGACAGCCATCTGAGTACTGTCCTGAGTCGACACCCCATCACTACTCGTGTGGACTCTTTGAGCCGTGTTAATGGTGTTCTACAGGCATCTGGGGTGTCCTAAGAAGTCTGAACTAGTAATCTAAGTCTTCAGCTCTAATTTTACCTCTCACTTAGAAGCTGTGTGACCTTTGGTACATTAATAAATGTCTATGCAACTAGATTTTGCTCATCTGCAAAAATAGATGCTGTTGTTATAACTCAATGAAAAGTTCACAAGAAAGAAAAAAAGGTACCACAATCAACTGATAGGGTCGTTGTGAATATTAAATGAGGTAAAGGTAATAATAACTGCAGATAAGAAACACTAAATATTTAATGAATCTGAATTCTCTGATGAGCATTTCCTTTCCTCTTCAGTAAGCAGTAAGGGAAATAACCTTCAGTGTGCCAAAGTCACAAAGGTAGAGCTGGTAGTTTTCAACAGTTTGATTTATGCCTATGTTGTATTTTCTTACATATGATGGTAATGAAATGCATGTTAATAGTGAACTACTCCTGAGTTTTGTAAGACAGCTGTTAAGCCAACTCTTTGCCTTCACCAATGTAACTCAGTCATAAGGTTGCAAGTGACCCTTTGCCTACCTACAAAACAGGATTATATACTTACCTACTTACGTTTACAGATCAGAAACCTGATGTCAGTCACCCA
>NW_006373928.1:0-1050 GCF_000327345.1 Myotis davidii | reverse complement strand
TAGCATCTTTGTCTTTTATTAGTGTAGATAGCACTTGCTTCTGATACTTGCAGTGCATGACACAGCTGCTTGGTTGTATGCTGACATGAGCACTCTTCCTGCAGTAAGCTGGATTCTTCTCAAAGTGCTCCAATTTTCTCTAGAAACATGAGAAGCATGTAGACAAGTGTGTTATTTTGCAGTAGACAAGAAACTTTTAGATCATACTCAGCATCTGGCATTTAAGAAAGTAGATGAAATACAAATAGGACTTAAGGATCTAGGGATGTTCCAGGTGAAGCTTTATCAAGACAAAATAAAACAATTAGTTGCCTCACTGAGTTAACTAGAAGAGGAGGTCAAGAACCATGCACTCAGATCAATGTGTTAGTTAGCCAGTGTGTTCATCGCTACCCGTGTGTTTTGATTTTACATACCTACCATGTAGAATAGATATGCCGTAAAGGTGCAAAGTCATGTAACTTACTATGAATAATTTAAAATGTTACTGGCCTGTTTGTTAACAGTTATTGACTGCTTACTATGTGTTACATGGAAAATAATGCATCAAGTTATTTTGACAAGGTAACTTGTCAAATAATAACCCAACCCAATGAGTTAACAAATCTCAATTATCCCTGTTTACAGATGAGGAAGCTAAGTCATAGAGGGGTTTAATTGTTTGCTCAAGGTCCATTCACAGCTGCTGAGTGTTGGGGCCAGGATTTGGTGACAGGCACCCTGAGTCTAGAATCCATTCTGTTCGTAATCACTATTTTATACTAGGTCCTAGAGAGAAATGTTTAAAGGAATGGAATATTCTGACTTTGGAGGAAAAAATTAGCTTTTCTGTATGCTTCTGCTTAGGGAATCAATTTTTCTTTCTGCTTTTAAAGAGCTAGTTGATCAAATTTCAGGAACAAGAAAAGAAACTTCACCTTGGCCAGGTGGCTCAGTTGGTTGGGACATTGTTCAGTACACCAAAAACACCGAGGGCTCGATTCTTGGTTAGGGCACATACCTAAGTGTGGGCACGTACAGGAGGCAACCAATCAACATTTCTCTCTCTCT
>NW_006373927.1:0-1050 GCF_000327345.1 Myotis davidii | reverse complement strand
TTCACCACCCCAAGTCAAGTCTCCTTCCATCTCTATTCATCCCCTCTTTACCCTCTTCTACCTCCCCACAATCCTCATTCCATCTGGCAATCACCGTATTTTTATTTGAACTCAATTTAAAATTTTAGTTGCAGGCCAGGCACTTGGGTCTAATAGAGCTTAATTTTATATTTCCCCCATCTCTTCTTGGAATCAATTGATGAGGATTGTGGTCTTTTAACACTTGTTGACATTTTCCGTACAAGGTAGTAGAAGAGAAACAATGTGTTATCACTTTGTGTTCTTAATTAATCCACAATTCCCTGGATGCTTATTATTGCAAATAACCAAAACCCAACTCTAACTTAAACATATCTTGGTTATAGGTTCCTGTAAATAAAAACAGTTCAAGCTCCAAGTGGAATTTTCTCAGTGCTCCAGCTCCATTTGCCTGAGATTTTCTCAATTTCTTTCTTCTTGTCCTTCATATTCAGGCTGGAATTTCTCCTGGCAGAATAAGGGCTACAGCCATTCCAAACTTACCATCGGCAAACCCTGTCATCCAAAAGAAGAAAAAAGCATCTCCATCATAAAATTTATAAGACGTGTCCTGAGGTTGTCTTGACAATCCACGCTTAGCAAGAATTTCTATCTTCTTAACCCATAATTTAAAATTATTTTTGGGAAAATCAACCAATGTAGGCAAGGAAGCAAGGTAAAGGTAAATTGAGCTTTCACTTGAAGCTATACTCCAGCTCTTTCCTGTATTGAAGTGATTGTTCCCTTGGACAAATGGAGATTGTTCTGCTGAAGTTGTTCTGGGGAGGCTTTGGGGATTCGTCTTTTCCTGTGTCCAGTTTTAAACCTGCTGAAGTATTAACTTCATTAACTCTGTCAAAAGTTGTGTAAGACTTGGGGGTTGAAAATCTAACTCTTCAAATCCTGAAATCACGACAGACACTGAAATCTCACCCGGGTGTTGTTGCTCAGTGGTTGAGCATCGACTAGGAACCAGTTGATCACCAGTTGGATTCCTGGTCAGGGCACCTGCTTGGGTTGCAGGCTCGATCC
>NW_006373926.1:0-1050 GCF_000327345.1 Myotis davidii | reverse complement strand
CTGAACAACGCAGGGGTTAGGGGCACTGACCCCTGCACAGTTAATAGCCATGTATAACTTGTGACGCCCCAAAGACGTAACTATAGTCAGCCCTTTGCATCTGTGGATTTAACCCACCACGGATCAAAATGGTATTTTAGATCCACAGTTGGAAAAATACAGTTGGGAATGTGAAAATACTGTTTTCCCTTCGCAGTTGATTGAATCTGCAGATTGCAGAAAATCCGCAAATCCAAAGGGCTAACTGTATTTAGTGAGAAAATTCATGTGTAAGTGGACCAGTGCAGTTCAAACTTGTATTGTTGAAAGGTCAGCTGTAGGGTGTGACCTACAATCAGATACCTCCCCCCACATTCCCTCAACGTCCTTAGCCATGTCCCCAAGGGTATGCACTGTTCTGACATCTTATACCATGGTTAGTTTTGCATTTTGACGTCAGTGGATGTAAAAGTTCTCTTTCGTGGCATTTTTTTTTTCTCTCAAAACCCTATTTGTGAGATTCATCCACGTTGCTACATGTAGCTCTAGTTTATTTTCATCACAATGTAGCTTGCAGTTTTGTGTATATAACTCAACGTATTTATCCATTCTGTTGACCAGTACTGTAGTCAGGTTGTTTCCAGTTTGGGGCTATTACAGAAAGTGCTGCTTGCACATGCCTTTTTGGGAACATATGTACGTATGCATCCCTGTTGGTTACTCTAGGTAAGTTGAATTACTGGGTTAACAGCACTCTCATAGTATATGAAAACTTTTAAAAAATCAAAATATAAAATGACATGCATAGATTAACAACCACCATGTGAGAGGAGAAAAAACTAAATGCCGATGCATGGCGTAAAAGGATATTAGAAAAGAAAAATAAAACAAAACGTTGACATGGTTTATGGATCAAGGAAATAGGAGTGATTTTTCCTCTTGACCTTTTGTCTTTCCCAGTTATTATGTAATGACCATGTATTACTTTTATAATCAAAATAAACATTTAATCCTATTGATCTCCAAAGTTCTTGCTCAAATGCCACCTCCAAGTGGCCTTCCCGTAGCCAG
>NW_006373925.1:0-1050 GCF_000327345.1 Myotis davidii | reverse complement strand
AAGTGCCACTATTATAGGCCAACAGTTTTGAATACTTAATAAGTCCATGATTTACATGTCTTTCCTTTATTTCTTATAACACCCTTATGAAGAAAATACTATTTTGTCCCCATTTTCAGGGTAGAGTCTCATGGAGGTTAGGCTGTTTGCTCATACAGTGCATAAATAACTAGAGGAATGTGGATTCAAACCCAGGTTGGTCTGACCATAATACCTGAGCTTTCTAGTGATGCGTCCTGGCTCTCATATCTTCCCAACCTTTAGTTGGACTCGGAATGAGACTGTGATCGAAGGCCACCAATAGATCGACTGGTCAGACTATCTATCTTGTGAATTTCACCAACGACAAACATAAATACTGTGGTGGATTAATGGTTGGCACTGGAACTGAAAGCTGTGATATAATGATCTTGGTGGCCAGGATGGACATGGATAAATGAACAAATGGAGGAATCTATTTAACAGAGAATGAAGAATTGGGTGGTCTGCATGGAGAGGAGTAGAGAGAAGTCCTCTGAGAGATGGAGAGAAGAGGCTGCCTCTTTAGTCCCAGTGTCCATGAGGCCATTATATTTTGTTTTCCTGTTCTCCAGAGCCCATGAGATTGTCAATGACATTTTTACAATCCATGAATATATGTCAGTTTCTGTTTCTGGCCCCCAAATTTCTAACTGAAACATAGCCTATGTGCCAGATATCATATATATAACTGTACTCATCTTTGTAAACTCCTTCAAATTTAGTGAG
This sequence comes from Myotis davidii, assembly GCF_000327345.1. Classification (NCBI taxonomy): domain Eukaryota; kingdom Metazoa; phylum Chordata; class Mammalia; order Chiroptera; family Vespertilionidae; genus Myotis; species Myotis davidii. Next base: position 303 of record NW_006373925.1, on the reverse strand, counting down.
TGCTATAGTGAGTTTTCTTATTGTTCCTAGTTAAAAAAATCCATAGAGAAAAGCCAAGAAACTTGCTCAAAATTAAACAGTTGCAGTAAATACTGGAGCTAGAATTTGGGTCCAAGACTCTCTTACTCTAAGGATTATTTTATACTCTACAAAAATCACAAGTCGCATTGCTAGTACTTAAAGAGACCAGAGTTCTTGTTATACCACCTATCATTTGTAAAAAGATGGGGTTTGGTCAATGCAATGCAAAGAAGTAAATACAAAATATGATAAAAGTAGGTTTATAGTTGTGAGTACATGAAA
>NW_006373924.1:0-1050 GCF_000327345.1 Myotis davidii | reverse complement strand
GAAGGCATAGAATGTGATACTTGGTGCTCCCTGAACGGGCCACATTCATTCATGCTTATTCCCTCTGCATGGAATTCTCTTCTTTCCCTTTGCTACTTAACCATTTCCCTGTGATTCACTTGACAAACTCCTAATTATCTTTGAAGACTCAGCTTCAAGTCCCTGCCCTCTATATTCTGTTCCCTAGGCTACACAATCCTACTATGGCACTTAACTTATTGTTATTGAACATTTGCCTCGAAGCAAAATAGAAATACAAACTGGGAAGAATTGTTGAATGCATTCTGTTGTTTTCAAGCTCTGGTAATTAGTTTTTAATATGTAATAATCATTTGTTTTATGAGACAACACATGTTGACTATAATGGTTAAATAAGGTATATTTTATGTATTCATCTATCACTTGGAATATAATATGCTTTTCCTACATTTCAAAAGAGTAATTGTAAAACTAATTACAATCTGGTGGTATTTGACCTTTAAGCGACTAGGATAATCTAAATTTCTAAGAGTAAAGTAATGATGTCCTTAAATTGCTGTGATGATTGGTTTGTCTTTGGGAAATGGTAGAAGAGATTGAATACCTAAAGTAACTATGGTGGATCCCTGCCTTTGGAGGTCACTAAGTGTGTAGGATGGAGAAAACTTTTCCCACCCAATCTGCCTAATATTCCAATATCTATTGAACTTTTCTTAAAGTTTTATAATACTTTTTTAAAATGGAGGGTAATATACTCCTTTATAACAACCTACAGAACTCTTTTGTCTCCATCTGGCTGATTGCATATGGCCTCCCACACTGCTGTAGACTTTTTGTTCAAGACAGTGGGAAAGAGATAAGCCTGTTCTCCAGTTATATGTTTGTTATCATTATCACTAAAATAGAGATTCTCTGATTTATTTAAGATTGTAGAAATTTTTTTCAGGTGAAATTTCATGGTAGCTTTGGTTGCAAACAACTTGAAAAGGGTATATTTGAAGAGAAAGGGCATTATGTTGATAAATAATAAACATGGTCTTTTAATTTTCTCTCAGAGTACTTAAGGAATAT
>NW_006373923.1:0-1050 GCF_000327345.1 Myotis davidii | reverse complement strand
GTGATCATAACGGCCTCCACAACCCGGGCAGCACATACATTCCAACATGTGCTCTCCAGGCAAAAGGGATTCTTACCGGGTCTCCCATCTGCCCCTTGACTCCCATGCCAGGATTGCCCTGAGAAAGAAAAAACTAAATTAATTGAGTTGCTTTTGAATATTAAAGAAATAATTATAAGTAAGACTTCCGGTCAAGCAATTTTTTGAAGTTCACTTATTAAATACATTGGGAAGTCTAGTGAGAGGAAAGACATCATCCCGACAGACATCAGTGGTCGTTAGTCTCACTGTACCTGGGTCCTATTTGTATATTTTCCTCGTGGCTGCCTACCTTCACACCCGGACTCCCAGGATGGCCCCGAGGTCCCTAAATCAATGGCAAAAACACACAAATCACAGATCAGTTGCAGAAACCAGAATGTGTCTTTGTTGGTTGTCCCAATTCCTCTTTAGGAAACCCTTAATTGAAAAACACCCATGGGCTTCCTATTACGGGGGGGAGGCTTGTTATACCCACCCCCCAGAGGGGCCCATGCTTCTCCATGGACTCACACAGGTAAGGAGTGGGCGTGTACTGATTCATCAGGTGATGTCCTCTCAAAGAGCCCACCTGTACCTGACCCAAGATGGGAACTTGGCTTTTAGAGGGGCAGAATGAGCAGGGCTGTACTTACCGGTAACCCCGGCTCTCCTGGGGATCCCATTGGGCCTGCTGGTCCTCTAGCACCCCTTGATCCCTAAACATGAGAAAAATCGGGGCATTTTTTACCAAAATCCATAATCATCATTCACAGCAAGAGCAGCATGTAATCCCAGGTGTATACAAACTTCCAAAGAAGTCACAGTCCCAACACATCTGCCTGCTAGAGCAGCTATCTTCCTAGCAGCTCTGCCTGGGATGTAGGGCACAGAGCTGCGTGGGCCAATCGCTTCGGCAGATGTGACAAATTCCTATGTTAGGCTCAAATTAAACACCAGAAACCAATCTACTTACTTACAGATAAATTTTGTAGTAGCATAGGTAGAGAACAAAGAAACTTGTTATAGCTA
>NW_006373922.1:0-1050 GCF_000327345.1 Myotis davidii | reverse complement strand
GGGACAGTTTGCATACTACACTTTTATTATATAAGATTATTATTGAAGCTAATGTGTGTCGGAGGACCTACCCTTGGGCCTGTGTCATATCTCATTTAATCTTCACAACAGCCCTTCAAGCTAGGTAATATTACAAAATTTAGAGATGGGGAAATGGAGTCTGAGGGAAATTACATTGCCCAAGGTCACATGGCTACTTGAAACTGGGGTCTCTCTGACCCCAAAGCTATGTTCTTATATTAATGTTAACTATTACTTATTGTCAACCATGCATCAGTTGCCTTTATATAAACTATTTTTAGTGTAACTGTCATACAGAGCTAAGTTTGTTATTCCCATTTTGCAGATAAATAAAACTGAGACTTAGAGCATAAGTGACTTGTCTGAGGTCACACGGCTGGTAAATGGCAGAGCTTCAATTGAAACCTCAGCTAAGCTGGTTCTATGTCCCATGTCCCTGCTCACAACCCACTGGAGAGGGGTCAAGACTCAGCACCTCCATTAACGAAACGTCCCTGACAGTGGGCATTGGGATTTGTTAACCCATCGTCTCTCCGTGGGACAGAGTACTCATGGGTGGGAGTAACAGGGAGACTGAATTCGGTTCAGTAACATAAAGGACTTTCTAAGAGCCATGCTATTCAAACATGGGAAGAACTCCTTTGGGGCTGAAGCGTTCTCTCTCACTATTGATTTTACTTCGACTGGGGATGGATGTCCAAGTGCTGCAGTGTTGTGAGTCTCCTTCAAGGGTCCTTCGAGCCCAGAGACAGATTGAGGGATCTGAATGGCAACTGGAGCCTCGCCTTACAGAAATGTTGCCCCAGTTGCATCCTCTCTCAAACACTGCCTCCTCTCTGGTCACTTAATCCAGGTAAGGGAGATGATGTGGCATAGTGGAGCTCAGGCTTCGGAAAGACTGGCCAGATTTCTAACGACACAATCAGTGGTATTGTCGGCTGATTGCATAACATCCCTGAGCCCAGTGTCCTCATGCAAAGACAGGATGGGGAGGCTTGAATTAGAAGGTTCTTTTCAGGTTAAATAAAA
>NW_006373921.1:0-1050 GCF_000327345.1 Myotis davidii | reverse complement strand
GGGATATTATTATTTCATTTCTGTATGTTTCTTTCTTCAGCTTGATTATAAGCCCTGTGGTGGTGCACAATGTGGTCCATCTCCTTGGTGATCCTTTTTGTGCTTTGAGTACTTAGTAGTGACTCATTGACTTAAAGCAATGAAGTGTCAGCAAGGTTTAGGAAATTGTACAATGACATAAAACAAACTAGAACTTAGCAGTGAGGAAGTGAGCTAATGGTGGCTTGGGAAAAGGCGAGTGTGAGTCTGAAAATCACAGTTTGATCCTTTAACATGATGCAGGTCCACAATGACTTAGAGGCCTTAATAACACTCTTTATTTTCAAGACTGTCTCAATTGCTGTGCCCACTGAAGGTAATTTGATTTACCAGGAATTCATGAACTGGATATGTGACTTTTTAAAAACGAGAACTGGGAGGCAGGGAAGACAGCGTCCATTAAAGAAAAGCATACTATTTGAAAAGAAGTAATGCAGATTTTCTCGAAACCATAACAGGGTAAAAGATGTTGTCACTCTGCATCCAAGCAATAGAAACAAGCTGCCCCATGGAATGCATTTGAAGACAGCTCTGGGAAGTCCAGAAAGCGTGATTTCTGGGAGAGGAGAGAGAGCCGAGTTAGAGAACATCAGAAAAAGATGGGGAAGCTGTAGGCAACATGCTGTTTGGTAGTATAATTGGGCTTAGAAAACATACTTGGGGAATTCAGAGGACAATGAGTGGTATCTGTAAGTGGTAAACATGATAAACTAGGTCAGTACAAGTGGCAACTGGGAAAAACATAACTCCTCATGCATTGTTTCAGGAGGCAAAATAAATGGGTCAGTGACTGCAGAGTAGAAATATATAAAAATATTTCTAATTTTCAAAAAAGTTTATGGTAAGTAATTTTCTTTTTAAAAACCGTATACACTATTGCAGATGTCCCCATCCTCCTCACCCCTCTTTGCCCATTACATTCAGACCTTGCTCTTTCTTCCCTCTGACCAACACCACACTATTGTCTGTGATCCATGGGTTGTGCATATACAGGGTGTCCCCCCGAAATGT
>NW_006373920.1:0-1050 GCF_000327345.1 Myotis davidii | reverse complement strand
CTGCACAAACATTTGTCCACTTTTATCATGAGCCTTATAAAAAACACTATGAGTACTCTGAAAAGATACTATTTTCCATGGGAGGTAACTGACAATGTGGTGATTCATAGGCTCAATTCATATGCTTGGTAACTATTAGACCTTAAACTAGAACAGACCCCAGTTCTATATTCTATTCTTTTCATTTATCACGCAGCCTCTCAGTAGAGACAGCTTGTCTATTGAAAATTCTTCCTTAGGATTATTAAATGGAAATACCATTTGGCTCACCTGATAATATTTAATCACACATTTAAATTCATGACTTATCTTCACTGTGTTGATATTCTTAAAACTTTTGATGAATGTGTCTAACTTCATTGCACTGATATAATTTGACAAGAAGCACATAGTGGAGTCCTAAAATTACCAAACTGTAGCAGTAAGAAATTGGGAAAAGGCTGAGAGGAACTGCCATGAATGCACAATAGTAATTAATGTTGGGTGCAAAAAAAGATGAGACCTCAGGATTGGCTTAAGGAAATTGTAACTTATTTAAACATCTGTCCTTGTTTTAAATAAAAATACAGAGCTGCTCAGGAGAGATGGTTTGGGATTCCACTGACTAATTCTTTCACCTTTCTTTCAAAATCTATTAATTTCAGAAAATCACGTCTAAAAGATGATGGGCTCATAAAAATTAGAATGCTTCCATAAGAAAAATGCCTGGTAAACTTGGTTTTAAGTAAATAATTGTACTTCAAGAACACAGGCATATAACCTTTGTTTCCTAAACTTGGAAGAAAAGGAATATGCCTCTTATTTTATAGCAATGATAGTAGGACCACAGCTTCTGGCAATTGGTAGATATTAATAAACGCTCAATGTATGGATGATATTACACTACATCTAGGTTTCTGGGGCAACCACTTTTCCATTCTGCTCTCTCTATATGCAATCACACTCCAAAACAATACTACCCAGTCTAATCAATGAAAACCAATGCACAGATTTATCTAAAATGTCATATCTGATTCACCTCAATATGTAATTTCTATATTGAATGGAAAA
>NW_006373919.1:0-1050 GCF_000327345.1 Myotis davidii | reverse complement strand
TTGCCATATTAGCTGTAATATAAACTTCTGTTTACTGTTTTATTTATTATTCCTCCCTTCCTTTCCTCCTCCCTTCCTTCTTCCATTAAGAAAGGCCCTATTCTAAACTGTCTATTAGGAAAAGCTACATTCATTTTCCTTAAAGTGGTTATACTAGTAGTTTCATTTATTAGCCTTTACCTTTAACATGAGGTCCTACACCCTTAAATCTATTGCAATAAACAGTTGACACTATTTCCTTTAATTGTACCAGAAAGGAGAGTCTCAGAAAAGTGCCTTTATTTCCACAGTTATCTAGTCTGTGTATTAGCTGCTTTGTAGAAACTTCTTGGAGGTGACCTCTTCAAGATATGCACATCTTGCCATCAACAATCCATAGGAGAGTTTGAAATGGGGTGTGAGAACTTACAACATTTTACTCAGTGCCTTGGGAGACACCATAATCACGACCCCTTAAATTTACTGTCTTTGTAGACAACTTGCTATGGGAAAGGGGGCCTTCGGAGTTACCTCAGCAGCTTCTGCAAATGAATGTTCCACGAGAGTATTGCTGCAGCCCCCAAGAGGGGACATTAGTCTAGCTCTTCATTAGCAGGGGTGAGAAAAAGCTGTCCTCCGTGTTCCTGGATAGGCAGGCTTTATTCCAGGAGGAGTTTCTCTCTGGAATTCAATTCTCTGAAATTCTTAGTGCTCCCAAAGTCAGACCTGTCTTTAATGGAAATGGGATAAAGGGAATCTGCAAATGTCAAGAGCAGAGTTTTATTTTTCAAGGAGACTGTGGGTTTACAAATCGGGAGAAAAAATACAGTTCCTTTAAGCAGAATTGAAGCGCAGTTGTAAAAGTCCAATGCATTGCAATTTGACAATGTGCACTAGCTGATAATGCCGCCCACTTGACTCATTTACCAATTTAAGGTTATTTTGTAATCTTCCTGCGAGCTTCCCAATATAATAGAAAAACTCTGTGTGAATGCGTGTGTGCGTGCACATATGTATGTGTGTATTCCTCTAAAACAGCAAGTGACTTCCCACAATGCTTAATATAACTAA
>NW_006373918.1:0-1050 GCF_000327345.1 Myotis davidii | reverse complement strand
CAGGATCCAATGAAGAGAGGAGTGAGTGAAGCCTATTTTCTCCTTTCTGCTGGGACAAGTTCCACACGGCTGAGTCCTGGAGAGAAAAGGAAGGGATAGTCTGTCCATGTCAAGCCAGACAGAGAAAGATGAATATTCCTTGTCCTTTCACAGACCTGAGGTATCTGTATGTTTCTGTCAGTCATCCATCTCTCTGCTTATCTATTTACTTTTAGGACACAGAAAGGCCCTGGCTTTGAATATACGGTGGCCACTGGAAAAGCCAAGAGCATGCCTGTGAGCTTTAGCAAATGTGGTCTCCTCTCTGCTCCATGGTGAGTTCCTCCTCATCCCTCAAGGCCTAGCTCAACTGTCACCGCTGTGCAACCCCTTCTCCCTCCCTAAGAAAGGTTAGCAGCTTCCTTAGCACCATTCTATCACTTTGCACACTGGTTTACACCTTTCCTCCTCATCTGTCTTGGCCCTCTAGGCTGTGAGCCCTTGGAGGGCCAGCAAAGAGCCTGGAATGGAGTCTGGGTTGATCTGCGCTGCTGTGGCTGGTCTAAGAGACTTCACCTGTAGGGAAGCCAATCTCTCCTGCTGACCCCGGAGCTGTGGTGGGGCCCAAACAAGCCCCAGGGATAAAAGGGAGCTGCAGCTTGTAAAAGAGCACCCAGGTGTGTCAGCTCACTTGTTCCTACATTCTCTCCCTCACAAGACACCACATGCTGGCCACTGCTAAGCAGAACCTGCGTAAGAAGGAGCCCACCACCTAGTGTGAGAGACAGACCTAGGAGAGCATTGCCGAAGTGCCTTTGAGCTCTGCTGAGGGTAACCCCAGAGCAGGAAGCCTGGTCCAGAAGGCAATCCCTGAGCTGAGCTCTCAAGGCCGGAAGGAGTGAGTCAAGTGGACGGGGTGGGGGTCCTAAAAGACATTCCATGGCTCAGGGTGAGAATGATGAGGTGATGGCACAGAGCCAGCATGCTGTGGCAATTATGACAAATGTCATGGTGAGTGTGAAGCAAGATTGGGAGCAAAGTCCTGGCTGGGTGACTCAGTTGGTTGGAGCA
>NW_006373917.1:0-1050 GCF_000327345.1 Myotis davidii | reverse complement strand
ACCATAAAGTCAAATTAAACACATTAAAATGAGCTTGATATGATGGAGTCAAAGCAGCTGATTTTTTTTTTGACTTTTCAAGTTAGTCCTTTGAAATAAGAATATGATCATGTAAACTAAGGAAATTACTACTTTTAGGTACACCGGGGACCAAAAAATAACTCTTTTCCAAATACAGATCTGGAAAGAGATACTGCATATTTTACTTTGGGCTAAAGAACTTAGTTGAAAACTATTTAATAAGTCTTTTAAGATGATCATTTTCTGGTGTAAAACTTTCTTTTGTACACTTTTATGACTCACAACAAAGGTATACGAGGATAATGTGATAAATAATAACTGAGTATAATAAAGATATTAGTGAAGATAAAAGTAGCATATACTGATTTTCTCAATGTAATGGGGTTTGCAAGACATTCAGATCAGCAAGCTAAGTCTCCATACTGGTTTTCATCAACTTATTTTGTATATAATCTTAAGTTGTTGCTAATGATTCCTATTTTGTCAATCATTTTCCCTGTGCTCCTAAGTATTTTTAAAATTATAACTTATTCATAGTCAAACTTTTCTCAAATGGGTACTATTTTTTAATATTGATTCATCACCAAAAATATATAAAGTTTGCTTTTGAATAAGGAAACATTTATTTTTTAATGTGCATGAATATATTTCATTGAAATGTGATTACAAACAGTCTGCTCATTGATAATATAATAAAACCCAAGACCACATTTGTGTAAATGGGAACAGAACATACATAAAAGGACAATCCCTGACTTCAATAAGACTATAATTCTTGAACTTAAAATAATTCTGTGTAAATAAATTAAATAATTCATTTTCTTTTTTAAAAAAATTACACTTCATTTGATGGATTCCATCTCAAGGACCTCTCATCTTTGCCCAACTTCAAAGAAAAAGTGCCATGAGAAGTGAACATTGGAAGGGGCTGGAGCAGTAGCATGGGAAGTCTCAGTGATGAGTGAGAAGTGGTGCTGTGAAGGAAAACCCCCATTCTGTAAAACTACTGTTTGGGATTCTCTGCTATTC
>NW_006373916.1:0-1050 GCF_000327345.1 Myotis davidii | reverse complement strand
GTACACAAAACTCTGGTCATTTTATCTCATTAATCAAGACTGACACTCATCAAAGTTAATGTAAAATAAATAGGGGTTAATTCCATTGGCTAATTTAAGTAAATATTTTAATAAAATGTAACATATAGAGAGGAAAGTTCACAAATCATAAGTGAGCAGATTGATGAATTTTCACAAACTGAATAAATGCATGAAGCAGCATCTAGATCAATAAATAATATGTTATCAGCACATTAAAAAGATAGCAATTTTAATTCATCCTCCTTGATGTAAAAATATTGCTTTGTATCCCCAAATACTACCACTTATTTATCCATACTATGCTGATGCACATTTCAGGTTTTGTTTGTTGTTGTTCATTATTATAACTGGTGCTTCAATGGATATTTTTGTAGATGTTGTTAAGTGAACATATGTGTGTATGCTTGTTCATTACCATACCCATGAATGGAAGTTATGGGTCATTGTCTCTGTACATATTTGGCTGTGGTGGATAATGGCAAGAGTGTTACAAAGCTGTTGTATACATTTACAGTCCCATCAAAACTGTAAAAGAATCTAAGATACCCTACATATTTGCCAAAATGTTAGTTAGAATTGTAATTTTGGCTATTCTGAAGAACATGTAAATGTTATCACAATGTGGATTTATTTCTCATTTTTCCCTGATTAGTAATTAATTGAGCACCTTTTTACGTCCACTAATTATACATTCTATTAGATTGTTTGCCCATTTTCTTGTTAACTTTAGAATATCAAATGCTTTTTTAGAAATTATAAACAAGAATTCTACTTCTGTGACTTGACTTTCACCTTATTAATGGTGGCTTCTGTTGATACCATCAATAAGTTTTAATATTAATGTGGTCAAATTTACATTTCAATATAATCAAATGGATCATTTTCTTTTAACTTTAGTACTAGTTAAATAACTGTGTACCTCCAAATAATAAAGGTAATATGCTATGCTTTCTTTTAGTACCTTTATTAATTTTATCTTTCTCATTTAGATTTTAAGTACATGAGAAACTGATTTTTTATATGTATATG
>NW_006373915.1:0-1050 GCF_000327345.1 Myotis davidii | reverse complement strand
CACTTAGCATATTAAGCTTTTGTTATATAGGATTTTATTAACTTCTTTTAATTATTCATATTGAATGGACTAGGTTTCTAGGCCAGAGATTTGTTGAAGGTCCTTGTGATAGAGTAAGGAGCAGGAAGGTGTTAAGGATCTTTTCTTCCCAATTCCTTTACAGACACAGGCTGTATTAGAAAAATCAGGCTTGCATGGCTCCGCCTCTTTGTTTGTAATATATGCTGGCTCTAAGGGTGCTTCCTGTACTCCAACTTCCACCCGCTTTGTTGCCACAACATATAGCTTTTACACCATACTGTTTCACCTTCAGTAAATCTACCTTTGTTAATTCTTCAGAGATTTGTTGGCACTGCCTTTCTCCTCAGCTTCTCTTTACTTCCTCCTGTGTGTCTCCTGCAGAGACACAACTGGCTTCTGCAGTCCTGCAAATAATTGTGAATTTATTTCTAGCTTTGTCAACATTTAAATTTGCCTTTTTATTCTTTTGATTTCTTTCATACATTTTCAGAAGCACAAAGGGGAAATGCTGACTTTAAACATTCATGTTCACATTAGAATTATCCCTTTAAAATTGTTTATCACCCTGTGAATTTATTTTTTGATTCTACTACAAAACAAACAAATCTCAAAAATATGGGAACTCATGATTGCCTTTTCACTGACTTTTTCGCCCTTTGACCTTACATCCTATGCTATTTGGAAAAAGTCTCCAATCATTGAATTCAGTGGCAATAAAAGCCCAACAATTTGCAGAACTGAATTAACTACTAAATCCAAAGTCCAAGGATAAAAGCCCTTCTACCTCAATCACAAGCATTGCACGTTGCTTTCTTCTGTTGCAGTGTTTTCCTTAGGCATATTTCTGGATGGAATATGAAGTATTGCTGTACCGTTATGTGAGGTTTTTGTTTGTTTTGTTTTTAAGTTTCCCACTGTACATTTACATCCATTTGAGTTATTACACTATAGATGGCCACTGGATGCCAAATATTTCAGAAGTCTTGTTTTTATTTCAGAAATATTTTAAGATATTTGTTGTAAGGAGCT
>NW_006373914.1:0-1050 GCF_000327345.1 Myotis davidii | reverse complement strand
CACACACACACACACGCACACGCACACACACGAAGTGGATGGGGCCGGTTTATCCTGTGGGTATTGTACCTTCTGTCTGAGGAACTGGTTTGTGCCTGTTCTGCATTAAGGTGGAGTTTTTCTGCCCTCAGGGAGCGTCAAAGGGAAGCATTTAGTTGCTTGTCATCAATTCACATTGATCATGACCAAAAGAGGGCAGCAGAGGGTCACAGACCAGAGGTGATTTGAAGTGGCACAGAGGACAGCTGATGTAAGAGAATACAAAATTAGGAGAGTTCTGGGTGCCAGGGGTAGGGTGTTTCACCCCACCACCACCACCAAAAAAAGGCTAAGCCTATGGAGGTAGGGTTATCAAAGAAACAGTTGGGGAATGTTCTTGTCTAAAGAGGATATTGGAAGGAAAACTAGAATCTTAAAACCAGGGAATGAAGCAGGAAGTAATAAGGTATTTTCTCCTTGGTCAGGTAGTAATTTGCAATAATTGTGATTTTACTAATAATGGCCTCCTTTGAAACCAAGGCCAAGCTTCCACTCTGTTTCTAATGTAACAGGTGTAGGAGTTTGACCCTGAAAGTGTGGCCTTGTACTCATAGGAAAGAGAGGTGAAGGGATGGGGAAGTTTAGATGACTGAAGGGAAGCCACAGGTGTGTATTAGGGAGATGCTTCAAATTAATGTTGGAAGGCCTGCCTGCCTCTTAGAGGTAGATCAGATCCATCAATTCTGAATGGCTCCACAGGAGAAAAAGTGGGACTAATGAGTGGGAATGACAGGGAGAGTCATTTCAATTCAAAACAAGAACTTTCTCCTTCAGCCTCAGCTCATGCCATTCTCCTTCTCTTGTCTACCATGATGGAGCCAAACTGGGAACCTTTCCATACCTTAAACACACCCAGAATCTTCCTGCTGCTTCACTATTCCCATGGTTGGATTTTCATCATCCTTCAGATTTGACTTAAATGTTATTTCCTAAGAGAGTCCTTTTCTGACTCTCCTCTGGTATTCTCTACCCCAGCATCATGCTCACTACCTTTAGAAAACTGGTAACTAT
>NW_006373913.1:0-1050 GCF_000327345.1 Myotis davidii | reverse complement strand
AAAAAAAAATAAGACTGGTTGGAAAAGTGAGAAGAGAGAAGGTACGGGTGAGCACATTGCCCAAATTCTATCATAGAAAATATGTTTAGACTTCCAAAACCTTAACAGAAACACAATAAAATCACTAATACAATTGTGACGTAAAAGTTCTGTACAAATTACAAACTTTTTGCCAATAAAATAATTTAAAAATCATGCATGCTGAATGTTATGAGCAGAATTGATAACACTTTATTCATGTTGTTTCTCATCAGATGGTTTTATTTTTGTCTGTTGTTTAGAAATAAAGTTGTTTTTTTTCCTCATGAGCACACTTGAATAGGTTTGCATATTTGTTGCACACATTTCTCTTTCTGGTTTCTTTCTCAATAACCAAAATCACTTTTGAAAAGATGAAAAGTCTCCTAATTTCCTTCATCCAATGCTTCAAAGTCAGTCTCTCTCTCCTCTACTTCCTCTCTCCCTGCCTGCCTCCCTCCTCCCTCTTTTCTTATTTGATTCAAAATTCCTGAGGAAGCATCTATGCCCATAGGGAATTGAGTCCCTTACAGTAGATGACAGGCGCTATTTTTAACATCATCTGTTAAAAATGTACTTATTTAGGCTCTGCCCCAAACTTATTGAATCAGAAATTGGGCATCGGCCTCCAATGATTCTGATGTCTGTTGGTTTTACACCCCAAGACTTAGAATGCAAGGAAAATTCAGCCCCAAAGTCAGAGTCTCAAGCCTTCAAATACTGTAGTCGCTGTTTTAGTGATAGGGTGTGTTTCTGGCAACTATGTATTGCAAACAACAGAACACATAGCAACTATATGTGGTCAAAGTCACAACACAGGGGAAATACTCAGATAAAAGCACTTTCATCCTACTTTTTAAATCATGTATTTATCCTCCTCTTCAATGCTTTCTCCAGTGAAGTGAATAACCACTCAGTACAGCAAATGACATACCTCCTGTGAAATTTTCAAACTGGCCTCTGGCAGATATATGATCCCAGGTCTACTTATCTTTCTCTTTGATATAAACTTCAATTCTGATGATAAAAAAA
>NW_006373912.1:0-1050 GCF_000327345.1 Myotis davidii | reverse complement strand
CCTGAGTATAAGGCGATATGAAACTTGTGATGCATACTAAGCCAGCATCTGCAAACAGCTTAGCGACTTCTGCAATGCGCCGCACATTCTCTTCTCTGTCTTCAGGACTAAAGCCAAGATTTTTATTGAGGCCTTGACGAATGTTGTCACCATCCAAAGTATAGCATGGAATACCATGGCAAACCAAGTACTCCTCCAAAGCCATGCTCACGGTGGTCTTCCCTGCTCCAGATAACCCTAAAATTACACAGTACATACAGATGCCATACATCAAATCAGAAGGATGAGTTAGTAATAAAGAATTTTATTCCAGGCTTAATTACATTCATTATTCACAGCAGTCTCTCAGTAACAATCTTACAAATATTTCTCTATAAGATTTACCTCTAAGCTAGAAAAATATCTGTAGTTTAAATATAATAAGCATGTATGTTTTTAATAACTCCTATCTATGCCCAAAGGTATCCTAGAAATCATTGATGAACTTCAAAGAACTTAACCAATTTTAATACTAGAAAAGGTTGGGTAGGTATTCCCTTTGACTTCTTGTTATCACTATTCTAAAGCTGCCCAAATTACCTCTGCATGCCCAAATTACTTCTGACAAGAGAAGAAAAAGACAAAAGTAAGTGAAATATTATTGTTACCTTTATATCCCAGTATCATCACTTCTGATAGACAAAAAGTATCTGGGAATCCAATTTATAACATCATTAACCTTGAAAGAATATCCTCATTTCAACCCACTTGCCTCTACCAATGATGTTGCTTCACTAACCAACAAGAAGGAACGGATGCAAGAGCACATTTATGTACGCATACTTGCCACCTTGGTGAATGTGTAATTGTAGAATTCATAACTAAGGTAACTATGAGGCAAGAGACAGAATATTGAAGAGTAATGTACTGATACTCTGGAAAGAAGTCATGGTAGTATGGAAAACTAACTGAAAAAAAGATATGTTGAGAGGATTAATACAATGCTAATTGCTTTATACATTAAAAACTGATATGAAGAGCCACATCAAAATTACAACTAAAATATAGAAC
>NW_006373911.1:0-1050 GCF_000327345.1 Myotis davidii | reverse complement strand
AAAGCAAGACAAAGCAATATTTTCTGTTTACTTTTTTCCCTCCCAGGATTTACAAATGTAGTGGTGGGACAAATTGGTCTTTTCATGTGTAGTTTTATTTTTAAATTAAATAGAGTTTTGGACTTTGATGTAAACGCTTGGTGTTTCTATGCTTACACAATTTAAATTCTCTGGCATGAAACTTTTAGGCTTGAGATAAATGTCATGAACATGATGTTGAAGGTCAGGCTGGTGAACCACCAAAAACGTCTGACAGCTCCAAAAGGGGATATTTGCATCTGGCTCACGGCATTGTGCTCTCTGCTATGAGGAAGTCAGGTTGAATAAGTGCAGCAGCGTGAACTGAACCTCGATAGAAGTTGGCATTTGACCCCGGAGGCCTTTCTGCCTCTTTTCATTCTCCATCCCCTCCTGGCTCCCACCATGTGGGAGGAACAACCATTAAAGTCCGCCGGCGTTCTGCAGGAACACTTGGCCTGGATTCTCTGCAATACCTGTTTATAAATGAACCAACCCCAAATTAACTTTGGGGTCAGCAGGATATTCCTGACCTTGTGAATTTAACTAAGAAATGCACTAGAACATAAGATTAACCAGACTTTTTGGTAATAGGTTGTTCTATTTAGTTGGATTTCTGGTTATTTAGGAATGAGGTCTCTGACTATGTTTTATTTTTAGCTTTGTTATTGAGTAGGCCTTCTAAAATGTATTAGCTTCCTTGTGATTGGAATTATGTTTTTTAATCTACTTGAGCTTTTTGGATGATTCTGATTTTACAATGTCCTTGGATCATCACTCCAAATATGAATAATCTAAAGATACTAGCACGGATATGGAAGAAAAACAACTAGTTGCTGAAAGCTAGAATTAAGACAAATAGGATGGAATGGCATGGACAACGAACAGTTTAGTTTTAATTAACTAGGATGACACTTCAGATTCATTTCCTGATAATGGTCACACATTTTCAATAATATATTGTTCTAATTATTTTTTAAACTTTTTTATTTTTTTAAGTAAATTTATTGGGGTGACATCTATATATATAAA
>NW_006373910.1:0-1049 GCF_000327345.1 Myotis davidii | reverse complement strand
CCCCCTCTCTTTTTTCTGTTCTACTATTTCCTTTTAATACATACATTGTTCCTGATTTAAAAGTTGTTAAAATTTGAGCATTTGAAATAGAAGGCTATATTGCCTCATAGTTGTATATGAAAATATCCAATTGAACCACCACCCTGGCCAATTGGAGATGGTAATTTTGTGCACATTCATTGAAATCAATACACATTAGTTTTGCTTTTCATTTCTGTGGTGGATGATAAGCACGTCTCTAATTTCTTCAAGCAAGGATGACAACATGGACTGGGGCTTAACTTGAGCAAGGACACTGTGATCTAGGGTATCTTTTTTCAACTCTGGTTTGTCTGGGTACACAATTTGACTCTTTGATCCAATGCCAATTGATTCTAAAACTATGTAGCTATTTGGGCGCCCTACCTCCCAATGCTTTCCCAAAATACTTCCTCTCACATGAATTTAATGTTTATCAGTTCACATTGATAAAAAGGTGAAATTATGATGTTTAGCTTACCAGTATTTCCACGTGAATCACATATGAGTACTTGCCATAATTTATGTTCAACGTTTTATCCATTGGGAGAGAAGTCTTATAGTTTTTGCACCCTCACCTGTCATTTACTCAAGGGAATTATTTACTTGGCGAGGACATAACCAGTCCATACTAAGGACTACTTCTACACATATCCCTGAGAATTCCAAGGTTTCCAAGAGTCACTTATTTGTGTGGTAAGACTATTCATTAGCCAATCTGAACAAATATAAACCAACGTTTGGAAGAGTCATGTTTACTTGAAATCCTCACAACTTTAAACCTTACGACTAACTAGTCATCAATGCCTATGTGCAAGCTGATGGAAAGTTGCTAACTAAGGTGAATCTCTCATCTAGCAGGTGTGTTTGGGATGACTTCTTCTCCTAACGCATTCTCTATTTAAATGCACTATTAATAGCCTTATTGTCCTTTCAGGAGTCCAGAAGGGCAAAATCCTGACCATTATGAGAAGCAAAGGTTGGTAAATAAGTGTGTAAAGCAAGCATGTCAAACTCGCAGCCTGTGGGCC
>NW_006373909.1:0-1049 GCF_000327345.1 Myotis davidii | reverse complement strand
TACTCTGGGCAAATACGGATGAGTAGCTTAACTTAAAGGTTGGAGTGCTATACATGAATGTATCATTATTTTTAAGATCACAGAGTTTTTGAGACTAATTCCTGCCATTCTAATGAAATAATTAAAAAAAGATTATGTGAAAGTGTGTGTTGGGCTATCTTGCCCCATCTGGAGTCCTACAGGAGGCCTGCCTAACTAACCTCACATTCATTACGTTACAATCAGAAAGAGCAGGAGGGTCCAAAAGCAAGACTATCTGGACTGGCCTCTTACTTAATTAATCATCTACTCCATCCTGCAGGGAAGACCCAGCCATGGGCCCGTCAGTCTTTCGACAACCCCCTCTTTTATTCATTTTTTTACCCAAACCTGGTTATTTCTCTAGCTTCATGTTTTTTATTTTAAGCAAGCTTATATTAGTGAAGATGACAATTCATATTTGTAAACCCATTTACTTTTTGGTAAGCAAAGAAATGTTTTGTTTGTTTGTTTTCTATTTTTCCACATCCAACTATTTTCACAGAGTAACCAGCATTTTCTGGGTAAAATGTTCTCACAAGCCAATAAGATGCTATCAACAAAATGGGTCATTCTGTTGAAGTCATTTGTTTTTCAACTGGAAAAATATTTTCTTAAAACAGATTTTTTAGTAATGCAATGTCATTTTCTTATTCTATTTCTTAGGTTATAAACACACGAACTTGCTTTCATAATGTCTGGATATGTTCCATATAACAACATATGTGTTCCAGGAAATCAGAAAACCCGTAATAAAAGTAGACTCTAATAGCCCAAGAGAACAAAACATGGCCAGATTGACCTTGGCTATGAAAAGCACCCAGAATCTTTCATACATACTTCGCCTGGTAAAACATTTGGCCTGCTGTGTATTTCTCCATGAAAAAAAGAGTCAGCAAAGGTTATATTAATTTCTAAAAATGACTAGAAATTTAGGACTTGGTTTTTTATTTCATACAGTAGAGAAATTACTAAATTGCCATACCATGTTTTATTGTCTATACTAGTGGCCTGGTGCATGAAATTCATGC
>NW_006373908.1:0-1049 GCF_000327345.1 Myotis davidii | reverse complement strand
TTAAAGGGCCAGAAGATTGAGAACCACTGTTCTCCATGAATCTCAATGACTAATACATAGAAGGCACCCAGTGAATAGCTACTGACTAAATTAATAAATTAATATGGGGAATGGAGAAAATAGAATTTTAGTGTCTTTGTGAAAGTAGAATTTGTCTAGAGACACCATCTTAGAAGATTGAATTGGATGGTTTCAGTTGTTGCTGAATATCACTCTATGGCTCTCTTGTTAATATTTCAGCTCAACATGCCTTAAGCTCAACTCATTATTATTTTCCTCATTCTGGTACTCCTTTTTAAACCTGCTCATCCTTATATACTTCCTAGCTCTTGTAATGGCTCCGTCCACCTCCCAGTCTAAGAGTAAACTTGGGGACCATATATATTTAGGTCCTTCATCTTCTTCACTCTATGTATTCAAATAGATTTCCTCATCTAAAAGACTCTTTATTCATTATTATTTTGTGTTCATTTGTCTCTTATCTGAAAATCTGCATTAACTCCTGGCTAGTCTCCATGTCTCCAGTTTCTCCATTCTTAGTAGTATCTATAAATATGCTTATATCTCCTAAAAAATGTTAAAAATCTTAAGGGCAGGGATTCTCTTAGTCATCATAGTTACATGTACACATGGTCAATTCCTGCCTAGTCCTTATTGATTTAAGATTCAGTAGTGTGTATATCTTTGTAGAGCCAACTTATAATTTGTAATAAAAATGACATATTTGGAAAGGTGCTTTTCAAAATATCTTCAAATCCCTTTCTTCATAACTTAGCTCTCTGATTTGGTAATCATCCAAACATTATCACTATAAGGCTTCCAAAGCCTCATTCTTTCCCATCTTTCAAGTAGTCTTCCCTACAAGTATAAACAATAGTATCTATTATTTATTCATTAGGATTTCCTTGATATACCCTATTAAATCTTGATAATTATTATTCCTCTGTGTTTCTAGGGATAATAAATTGCCTTTCACTCAACATTCCTTGTCCCCACACAATACATACATACACATGCATACATTCATACATACATACATACATACATAC
>NW_006373907.1:0-1050 GCF_000327345.1 Myotis davidii | reverse complement strand
CTGCTTGCCACCATTTTCAGAAACTCAATTTTCTGGTATTATATAAGTGGCTGGATAAGTGAATTGATGACTGGGTTCACGAGTAACTAAAAAGTTCCCTGATGGGCCTTAAACCTGAAAAAGTCAAAGATGCTGCTCCAGTTTTTTCTTCTCAGCTGATATAGCACACGATGAGAGAAAAGTCTCAGATTTAAGCTATATCACAATTATATTAATACACTCAGATCTTTATTCAACAGTACATTTCCTTTCTATGAAAAAGTTGAAGGATATAGACTTTGTTCCTGTCCTGAGGAACTTTACCTATTTATTGGAGAAGAAAATGTAGAGATATTATATTCATAGTAGTCCAAGCTAGACTGCAGTTACTATTTATACATAGAGAAGAGCTATTAACATTTTAATTAGGATCATATTTGCATTTCTGTTGTCATAAAAAAAAATCTGTGCTCTAATTTAGATCTCCCTGTTAAATTACTCTCTTTATTGCCTCTCAGTAAGAAATACTCAGCTTGAAATTTATATGAATACTAGTATGTGAATAATACTGGCTTACATTTGGTGAAAGGGACCAATTTTAGTCAATATTTCACAGCATGACACTTTCTCCAACATAATAGGACACACTTAGATTATTGGAGAGTTATGCTTTGTATAGCCATTAATAAAAGAAACAGCAATTATGAAAGCTTATAGCTCTCTCATGTACTTGGACATTAACCTGTGTTTGTTCTTTATCCCAGAAAATGACATTCAGGTACCCTCCTGTATAAAATAGATGTGTACTCACACTGAGAAAAGAAAGGTGGTCTTAAAACTAAGTGTATATAGTAATGCCTGGCTGTGCTAACTGAAGGAGATCTCACAGCATAAATAAACTTTGCAAGGAAAAATAAGGACTAGAATGAGCATATCCGATGATTGGAAAATGACGTAAGACTACTACAGTTAGAAGGCAACAGGGAAAGGTGCTCAGGAATGGGAAAGTGATGGACATGAAAGGAGACTACCAGGTTGCTGGGACTTGAAATATCCTGAGCTTTTTTTTTT
>NW_006373906.1:0-1049 GCF_000327345.1 Myotis davidii | reverse complement strand
AAGGAAGGAGGGAGAGAGGGAGGGAGGGAGGGAAAGAAAATGACAATAAAATATTTGAAAAAATAAAGGCCCAAAACTTCCCAAACTTGGTGATAAAGTAAACGTCATAGATTCCAAAACCAAACAATATAAACTTGAAGAAAGCCTCCATAGGCACACAATAGTTCAATTTCTGAAATCCAACAATAAATATATACTCTATTGAAAGTGCCAGAGAGAAATGATTTATTGCATGCAGAGGAAAAATGATTAAAATGGCAACTTCTCAAAAGTGGTAGAGTATAATTGAGGTAAGGCCTAAAAAGTTTCCTTTCAAAATTCACAAGAGGCCTTACTGAGAGAAATTTCCAGGCACAGTAGGAATAAGAAGTCAGATTATAGTAAATTAAACATTGCCTTGTTTCTTAAATGACGTACATATCATAACTGAAAGCAGAATTATGTAAGTACCATAATTAAAAACTTAGAAAAGAGATTATAGCAGGGCTCTTATTTAAAGCATTCACTTGTAACACTACTTCTATGTATCTCTCACACATAAGCAATTATGTTACTGAAATACAACAGCCACAACTGCCACATAAATGTGGCAGTTATTTAGACTCCATTATTTAGACTCCAACAAAGAAACAAATGCTAATCTTACTTGTCAGCTGCTAAAAAGCAACAGTTTGGACAAAGTGATTCAGTGTGATATGTTACCCAAAAACTATATTAGAAAAAGTAGATCAAGTTCTTATGGTGCAGTGAGCTATAGGAAAAAAATGAGCATGAAGAGGACACTCTCATTGTCCTTTGTCACTGTTTTAATGGCCTAGGGTTTTCCCCATCCAATAGTCATGGAGGAATTCACATTTATCTACCTTACCTTCATGTTAAAGAATAATGTTTCTTGGGAGAGTGGTCAGTGGAGGGAAGATAGCTCGAGATCTAAGCTTTATATTTCTTTAGCTGGCATTTTCATTCTTGCTATAGTGCTATAGCTCTACAATTTCCTTTGTGTTTTTATTACAAAATAAAATACTATAAACCGTATTTTGAAAGGCCAA
>NW_006373905.1:0-1049 GCF_000327345.1 Myotis davidii | reverse complement strand
AAAAGTTTGAGGACCCCTGGACTAAACCCTTCAGAAAACCAAATAAATGATGTATGGGACAAATTTGAAAACCATGTCCTAGGAAACAGAAAAAAAGTGATAGAGAAATAAAAAAAGGAAAATGATGAGATTGAATATAATAGATACAGAAAGTGTGTTGGGCAGATATTTCTTTTCAGTCTTCCAAGTATACTTTTCCTGTTTGAAACCTCTGGTCCCACATGTAGTGTGAATATCAGTCATTTGACTGCACCGTTCCTGCCACAGGAATGGGCATGTAACACAGGCTGACCACCCTATTCCCTTGGACCTGGAAATTGAACCAGGAATACGAATGCTCCCCACCCCTAGCAGGGCCAATTGACATTCTTACAAAGGGCCTGGTATTGATCCCTTTTAGAATCTTGAATGCTGAGCTTCTAGGGGCACTTCTGCTGTCCAGTGGAACAGGCCCACCTGAGAATTAAGCCAAAGTGGAAAAGCTTGCTGAAGTAGAAAGATGGCATCTGGCTTGCATATGTTGAAGACTTGCATCCAGTTGTATCTGAGGTCAGACCTCACAATTATACTTCCCAAATATGTGAGACCTAATTTTTCTTTACTTGCAATCCTAAGATAAATATTGGTAACTGGAAGTAGAATATAGCAAGTATCAGTCTCTAACATGTAGACTGAGTTGAGGTGTGATGAAGGTCATAAGGATTTCTCTGTCCCTACCTGAGAGCTGGACATCTGGATGATAGGATAGGCAAAATTAGACGGCCATCTGTCATATTTTGGAAATCTGATTATGTGCCTCATGTGGCTAGTGATTTAGCAGCTTGTAGAAAATGTCAAGATATTGGAATAAGTTGATGACATTTTGATATTTTTTAAAATATCAAGAAAAATACAGGTTTTATCCAAGAGTTAAACGGAGTTAGCATATTGTCCAGCAATTGCACTCCTGGCTATTTTAAAAGAAATAAAAGCGTACATGCACGTAAAAACTTGGCCATGAATGTGTATAGCTGCATTATTCATAATAGCCAAGAGGTGGAAACAACCCA
>NW_006373904.1:0-1049 GCF_000327345.1 Myotis davidii | reverse complement strand
TGCATATTAGCCTTTTATTATATAGGATACCCCACCATTCCTGGATGAAGTCATTTTGGGTGGTGCATAGATTTGTCATTTAATGTAATGGAATCATAGAGCAAGGATATATAATTATCCTTTCAAATCCATTTTAGTTTTTTGAATGTCAAAGAGAACAATCTCTCTGTGTTACCAGTATGTCTCTAACACCTCTCTAACCCTTGCTAATTTTTTTCAATAGGGAGAATTTTCAGCAGATAAAATATCCAGCCAGAATTTAACAATTGAGGTGCATTGCTGTGTTTTCAACTCATTTAGTCTGATAGTCTCCATCTATTTATGGCAAATTAGACTGGTTTTCAGTTTGAGTGGTGATATAAAATAGTATTTTACATTTTATTGAAGCATAAAAGAGTTACTTTAAAGAAAATCATTTAATCATTGTTAAGGTGACCCGTGCATGCATAATGCCAAAACAGTGAAGTTGATAAGCCAATGAACTGAAGTTGGGGAAATACTCATCTGTAATCATGATGCAAAAGGAGATTTTTCTCTGCTTGTTCCAGACATCATTGCATTGCTTCACCTCTGGGCCTCAGTTTCCCTTCCTAGCCCTGGCCAGTTTCCACAAATGATGCTTCCTGGTCACGAGTGACCTGTGGGAAGAGTGCTTGAGACCCTTTACTACTAATGGGGGAATGTTGATCAAGGTTCCCCCCTTCCAGGCAGTGGGCTCTTCATCTTGTTATGCTAATTACTCATGGATTGCAAAAGGGAGGAATGTATTTGGAGGATTTCCTTTGCTCAAAAATTTAAAATGCTTATACAAAGGGTGAACTCGGATGAGCCCAAATTATCCATCTAACAGGACCCCAGAGTGTTCTGTGAGGAAGAAAAGACGTCTTTTTATGGGCAACTTCTTCCTTTTCTTTCTACTTTCTAGTTCTATTTGTTAATGGTTAATTCATCAGAAAGAGGCTAAACAAATACTACAGCTTTCTTTAGAAAACCACAAGTTTTAGCTGTTTATTTTCTTTCATATTTTTTCTGAGATTTACTCCGTACTG
>NW_006373903.1:0-1049 GCF_000327345.1 Myotis davidii | reverse complement strand
GAGCCTGAATGAGTGAGAAAGAGAGAGAAGAAGAGGGGCTTGTACAAGGCCATGAGACCCTCTGACATTTACACTATCAGTAGAAAAAAGAAGTGCCAAGCAGGTGAGTGTTAAGGAGCAGCCAGTCGTGTAAAAGAAAAGCAAGCCAGGTGTAGACTCACAGAAACCCAACAAGACAGTATATTATGGAGAGGAGAGAAACATGAAAGTATAGTCTTGTATCAGTGACAGCTCTATAAATGGACAATCAAGCCCTACACAAAGTCCTCTTCTTGTTCATTATGACCCTGCCATCTCATCATAAACCAAAGGTTCCATTAGAAACAGGGTGAGGGTAGGTAGACTTACCAAAGAATTTGCTCCAAATTAACATAGTGCTCCCTCTTTCCAAGATTACATATAATGAGTAGAATTTTGACTAGTCCTCGTGCAAATATTTATTCCCTCTGTGTCATCTCAAACTTTAGATAGTATAAAAGGAAATCACGGGTTTTAGAATTATGCACGTCTGGGTTTAAATTCTAGGTTACTGGCTTATAAAAATTAGTTCTCCTCTGTAACTCAGTTTAATGAACAGTAAATGGTATGTCAACAAGGTAAGTTATAAAAGTCCCAGAAAGAGGCTGGCGGTTTTCTCTCCCCCTTTTCCTTCTTTTTATTAACTGCAGCACTTCGTATGGGTCCTGGAGCCTGGGACATGTTTGCATGTTTCGTGATGTGAAACCAGTTTGAAATGAACTTTAAAAGAGTGACTTTTAAAAAAAAAATTCTGGAAGGATGTTAAGGCCAGAAAGACTAGTCTCCTATGAAAAGGGAGTTTAGTTGGATTTTAAGTGGATATTTTGGTCTTCGTTTCTAGAGATAAGATCCTGCGGTGCTGTGTACAATTATGATTATATACTGATTGGTTGCTTTGTGCATACGGCAGTAGCCTTAGCATTAACTGGCTGCAGACAGTGAAACATTTTGGTCATCTGAGAAGAGTTAGGAAACTGAACCAGAATCAGGCAGGGAGTGGAGAACTGTTGCTGGGAGTGGGGAGAGGAAGT
>NW_006373902.1:0-1049 GCF_000327345.1 Myotis davidii | reverse complement strand
CCCCTGAACTGGTATCATCTCCTGATGTAATCAGCAGCCCCTCCCGTTCTGTTTACCCAAATTTCAGCCTCTCAGTCTGGTATTTAATACCTATTTCTTTTCACCACACTCATTGAAATTCTCTTTTCTTGCATAAAAAGAGTAAACAAATTTCAATGTCAGTACGTAATTATCCCTCACATGATATTTTAATGGCTTAGGAATGTTTCACTGCCTGAATGTTTACTATTATATCTAACCAATGCGCAGCTGTTGAAAATTTTGGTTTTTCCAATTTTTCATTACTACAAACAACTGTAAAACAAACAGCCTTGCAGTTAATTATGTTAAAATTTGACCATACGCTTAATTATTTCCTTAGGATAAAATTCTAGTTAATTGAATTTTTGGTTCATTGTTTATACATATTGTTAAGGCTGTTGATGCACACTATCAAATTACCCTACAGATAGTTTATACACATTTACATTCACTCAGCAGAGACTGAGGGATAGTAAAAAAAAAGTATCTCATTGTTATTTTAATTTGCATTTTACAGTAAGATGTGAAACTGTTTAATAACAATGTTACTTTTGCCAAAAATATAGCCAGTTGAAATTATAACACAGCATGGTAGGCAGACCTACACATATGTAAAATACACAAATAGTATTTCCTGTGCATTGAATGAACATACACACATGCACACATATTTCAAATAACTGGCTGATCACTCAGAAGATCAAATAGGTAAATGCCTAACTCCTAAATATTTAACATACAGAGCAGTGTGTTTTTATGTGTGTTTCCAAGCGCCTGAGTGGTTTGTGTAGTAAATTTAGAAGATCAAGACCAACATTTTCCCAGCCATCAAAGAGCAGAACAAAATATATATCCATGTGTATGTTTCCTTGGTAACAGGCAAAAATGTTTCTTACTGTGAGCTGTGATCAGAAACGTTCAAAAGCCACTGATATAAATAATCTGTGGAATTAAATGCATCACCGCATGTAGTGTGCTTTGTGCAATATACTATTGTTTAGTAAGCACTTGTACATATTTTGGAAGCA
>NW_006373901.1:0-1049 GCF_000327345.1 Myotis davidii | reverse complement strand
CACACCATTTTTATTCTACGATCTTATATGTTCAAATGTTCTTTCTAGCTTTCAGTCAGGGCTGCCGCTCCATTCGGTAGCCACTTACATTTCCAGGGCTTTCCTTGCCTGAGGAGTGAAAGTTTAGTCCTCTCCCTATGTGTTGCACACATCTCCAGGGACCATTTTCCCGTTCAAAAGCTTTCCTGTTCAGGCTTAGCACCTATAACTCTGAGCCATACTAACCTCAAGTAAGGTGTTATCACTCTCTCTGAAGCACTCAGCCCAATTATAAACAGAGCTCTCTGTTTATTTTCCGAACTACCAGAGTATGGTGTTGAAGAAAACTGCCTGAAGGGCTGGAGTTAAAAATAAGGTAAAAATAATTGTATGGCATTGCGTTAGAATTAGCAGCGCTGGCTTTCCACAAATGTTCCTTATTAGCCACTTTTCTCTTTAGCTGGTTTCTTACACACAAATGTGTTTCCCTCATGTGGAAGCCCACTCAGAAAAGGCAAAATCATTTGACATTATAATAATCTTTACCCAGGGAGCTAATATAATTTTATATATTATGCAGAGCCATTCCCCCAATCTGACTCAAACTCTGCTTTTCAGAAAGGAGGATAGAAATGTACCTTGTACGTATAAGCACGATGTCTATAATACAATAGAATTCCCAAAGGAGAATAATGCCTTTGTTGAAATGGTGTTCTGTCTCCACTACACCAGTATCTGTCAGTATAAATGAAGTTTCATAAAAACTTAAAGACATCAAGTCACAATTCTACCATAAAATAAAGGTTAAAAGGCCTCTGTAATTAAATAAAAATGATGACAGATTGTTACCAAAACATCTACTTCAAATGAAAATAACTGAAAGTGTCTCAGTGACTTTTCACCTCCCTTGAGAAAATGTTTACCAACTGAATATATCAACCTAACAAATATTTTCTACTTTTGTTTCAAGTTTATTTTTGGTGCCAATTTTTCTCCACATGATGTAAAACTCTGTTCCAGCCCAATCAGAGATACTTCAGAGCCAGAACTAGTCACCAACTTATTCATTA
>NW_006373900.1:0-1049 GCF_000327345.1 Myotis davidii | reverse complement strand
GATTCTGTATCACAGAGCATGGACTGCAGGAAATTCGTTTTCTGAAGACTGGATAATGACTACTTGTTCAGATTTAGAAGACGGGTTTAAGACAATAATTTCCATAAGTCATGTAAAGTTGGCACATTTTCCTCTCCCACTTCTGGCCATCGTTTTGTTGGGAAGGCTGGGACCCGTTCCCTGGCTCGGGGCTTTCTTACGATTGCTTGGGCAAATGTTGATGAAGTTTCTTTTTAACTTTCCAGCATTCAGGCTCCCACCTACCTCATCTTTTGATCTCCATGGTAATTCAACAGAATAACTTTTCTCAAAGAAAATCTTCCCAATCATTTTGCCATCACACACACACAAAAGGTTATCATTGATTACACATTAAATGGCTTATTTCCTGTTGCCTCTGGAAGCCCAGAGGAGCCAATTTTATTGACTGCTGCTGTTTTGTTTTGTTTTGTTCAGTATCTGACAATAATAGTGACCACCTTGAACCTTTGCCAGTCTTGCTTCCAACTTTGACCATCTTTTTTTGGCTTATAAGTCTCCGTTTACTACACTGCTGAAAAGTCTCAATTACAAATAATTCTGTGACGCTGAGAAACAGTCAATATTGTAGCTTTATCTTCTATTCTTTTATCAAAATCTCTGTTCTTGCCAGAGAAGAAAGGAGTGAAACTGTGGGATGGACATGTCCCTTATGTAGTGGAAATAGCTGTAACTTAGATGTAAGGGAAAAAAATCGTTCCCACTCTGGCTTTAAGTTCGGCTGTTTCATCTTTGACAGATTGCTTAAATGCTATTGGCCTCGGTTTCCTTATATGGAAAAGAGGACTAAAGCTCTCTATTTCATAAGACATTGTGTATAAGAAATGAAATGATACATATGAAATCAGAAAAGGAAGAGAAAATGTGCCCAGTAAGTTCCCTGAGCTACTAGTTTGCATTGCTAGAAACTTCTCTAGTTTCTTATTTGGCATAAGGGCCACAAACACTCAATCCCATTTCTATTTAAAGATAAGAGTGAGCCCAGCTGGTGTGGCTTAGTGGTTGAGCAT
>NW_006373899.1:0-1049 GCF_000327345.1 Myotis davidii | reverse complement strand
TTTCATTGTAGTCTGTTGACATAAAGAGAATTATGTCAAGCATTAAATAAATAAATTAATCTAAAAATTTAGAAAATAAAAGAAATCCTTAAGAAGTAATTAAATTCCAAATTTGCAATTCAGTGGTCATTCAGACCTTTCTATTTTTGTGTTTGGTTTATATGGGGCACCTTTTGGAAGCTGTTCCCCATGCAAAGGGTTGTTCTGAGCAAATACCAAACTGGTGCATGCAAAGCCACCCATACACTGCAATTACACCCTGGAAGCTCATAATAGGCGCATGAACCACTTCCTGTATGAGTTACTCAGCTTAATGCACAACTTTTCTCATTGGAAGGACCGTGTCTTCTGGCTCTACCTTTAATAATGGTGATAACCATAATAACTGTAATAACGCAGCATTACTTTCTAATTACAAAGAAAATTTCTCCTAAGGAGCTCAAAGCACTTCACAGACATGATCTCATTCATTCCCAGAACCTCTCTGTGCTGCCTGTCGGTCACTAGCAAACTCATTATACCAGATGGTCACATTCCACTTCTCGGTGCTCTCACCAGGCCAAGACGGCAAGGGGAGCATTCACACGCCCCAAACTCTGGCAGAAACTTTCAGCCATTTCTCAGTGATCTTTATGATTCAACTTTAGATATCAGTATCTAAAGCATCACATGCCGGCTGACATCTACAGAAGAGATACTTTTCATGGTTTCAGAATATCCTTAGATGGTGCCCGATATTTGGAATACCCTGGGAAGGTGCTCTATATTCTCTGTGAATAGAGAACCTCCAGTGCACACATCATCTAGCTGCTAATGACTTGCTGTTGCTGCTCTTTCACAAAGTGGAGCCCAATGTCTGGATCAGCCCTCCAAAAGGGGGCTCAGTACCCTGCCTCGTAAGCCGAATCTGGCTAAGAATGAGTTTTATGCTTTTAAATGGTTACATGTATACAATGGTTATATAGGTCCCTACAAAATATCCTCAATTTTGCTTCTTAAATCCTAGTGTCTAAAATACTCACTCTGTGGTTCTTCACTTTAAAAGTATG
>NW_006373898.1:0-1049 GCF_000327345.1 Myotis davidii | reverse complement strand
GGGACATTAACAAAAATGTTGGCAGACAAGTAATTTTTAAAAACTTGTTTAATGCCTAAGTAGATAGTAATTTTCTTAAACATATGCAAATAAATAATTTACTTACTATTTTCTGCAAAAATAAAGCCAGTGCCATTTGACATTATCAATTTAAAAATTGTATGATGGAAATCATACCAATCATGCAAAAGGTTATATGAAGATCATGCACATGTGAAAATAAAATGTTCTTACATATATTGGCCTGGATAACTTATATCTACAAATGATGGATAACATTTCTGTGTTAACTTCATTTAAAGTGCTTGCATAAATCTAGAAAGCTACACATTTTTTCAATACTACATTTGTCCAATATATATCCTGACAACACAGCACATTTCTTAAATGTCTCTACCTATTGAACAATCTATATAAATGTTTTTCTATTTTTATGGGGTACCTATTGATAAAAAATAACTTTGAAAAATGTAACAATGGGTTTTCCTGTTTTGGATGGTTCAGAAAAATAAATTAACAGTTTCTAGCCTGATGCAAAAAATAAGATTCAAAAATTAAACAGATGCCAATGGATTTGAGTTTCACGTATGGAATGGTTTCATGAAGACAAAGCAAGTGATTGATGGAGAAATTGGGGCTCTAGTATGTTAATGTCACCTCACTTAATTGAAGGTTGTCATTAAACAAGGTTGATTTTAATAGTAGATTTGTTCTAGATATAAAATTGACTTTTCTATCGTTATAAAAAGTTGTTATCAAAGAGAATACCATTTCCCCCATTTAATTCTAATTGAACTCATTTTTACTTGCCTCTGGCTATAACAAAATTATTCTTAAAACAAAATATGAATTTAGAAACCACATCACTGTCCCTTTGAAATTATTTTTATTGTTTCAATTTCATGCATGGGAGTGCAATATAAGTAGATATTTTATAAATTATAAATTATACATTTGTTTTGAATATATTTGATGGGCTAGACTTATTTCTGCCCTTAAGCCGTACATAACGGGAGTTTATGGACATGGAAGAGTATAGCCAATAGGAG
>NW_006373897.1:0-1049 GCF_000327345.1 Myotis davidii | reverse complement strand
CACTGACCTAAGCAATCAAAGACCTGATGATGCGGAGTACATGTTTACTCTCCCTTTATAATTTCCTACCAAGGGGTTACCAAAATACAGAAAAAGAAAGCTTTTGTCCTTTTACCACAGAGAGGAAAACCCAATTTTCAATTCTGTATCAGCATATTTTAATTTAAATGAATCTATTCCAACCTTAGTTTGACTATAGATAAAATTTCTTTTTTAAGATTCCTTTTCCATGAACCTTCTGCAACACACACACTTTCTGCAACTTTCATAATCCCTTTATCTTTTGTTTTATCTTTGTCCTTTATTTTAGAACAATCATTTACTTTAGGACAAAATTGCTTTCTTTTTCTTGAATAAAAATTATTTCCATTGCTCAAACATTCTTTTTCCAAAACACACATCTTATCCTCTATATGCAACCATTTTCAATCACCCTAACATCCTAAATCAGGCTCTCCCACAAGTGTCTGGGTCTTAAGCTGAGGTATCTTGTGCCCCTCCTACCCTGTAACATGACACCTACAGGCTCCAAGCTTATTACCCTGGTTTCCCATTTAGTCTGTTGGCTCCAAAGCTAGAGAGTAGTTGGCAAGTCACGTTCCTAATGAAACCACATCCTTAAGCTAGTTTTTATTTACTAAAGGTCCATCCTAGCTCATGTGCTAAAAGTAGTTGCATTCGTTTCTGTTCTTTCTCCTATTTTTATGAGCGCACACTTGTTTTAAGCCAATTGAATAGAGCCCTTTACAATCTAAATTTATATATTGAAGGAAAGAAAAGTTAAAAAAAGGAAGTTTTCTCATATTTTGGTACACACCTTAGGTATGATCCAGTTAAAAACTAGGGAGATAGAAATATACCATATCTATAGCAGAAGTTCATAAACACACAGCACAATACAAAATCCAAAAGAGTGGGCTTAACCATTGAAGCTTATCAAAGGGTAACCCACTTCCAACTGTGAGTATCTATATGTCTTTTCTCTTGATCTCTCCATTTCTGTCATCTGACCTCTTACCTGGCTGTGGCTGTGGCCAAGGTTGGGACTC
>NW_006373896.1:0-1049 GCF_000327345.1 Myotis davidii | reverse complement strand
TCTCTTCCTCTTTTTATAAGGACACCAGTCCTACCGGATCCGGGTCCCACCATTATTACCTTACTTAACCTTAATTACCTCGGTAGAGGGCCTATTTCCAAATATAGCCACACTGAGGGTTAGGGTTTCCACATATGAATTTTGGGTGACACAATTCAGTTCATAAAAGTTACAGAATGCTCCTCTCTGCACTGAACAAAGATGATAAAGAAATGTGTTCAGGAAAGAACCAGCTGGTTTGCAAGCAGAAATAAAAGATGACAAGGAGAATCTAGAAATCAAGGTTTGCAGGTTTGGAAGCTGACTGCTTCTGGGCAGCTAGCAGTAAGAGATCAGACCTGAAACGCTCTGAGTAAATGCACCCATTAAGTTGTTTTGGTTAGGAGCAGAGATGTGCAAAGCTGAAACACAGATCGTGGTAAGTTAGCCTCTCCCCACCAACCCTACTGTTTGAAGGGCCCTCAAGTTAGACCCATCAAAGTAAGAGACGTATAAGGGCAAGAAAGGAAAGAAATAGAGTCAACTTAAAAATCAATTATAGGAAAGAACTTTTGATATGGTTACTGGCATGTGGAACTAACTAGCAATCAAGGGAATAACGTTCCCAAAGAATAGTGACCTGGGCCTTCAAAAGCCTGTGACTGTAAAATATCTTCCCGGGGCCTCAAATATCCACCAGCAGGAAGCAGGCTGTGAAAGCTGCGCAAGCTCCAAGGAAGTCATATTCTTCACTGCTGATATCAGGTATGGCCAGGAAGGATTAATGGACAACGTACATCCCAGAGGGCAGATCCAAGGACCACAGAAAATAGTGAGCAAGCACCTCTGTCCACTAAGCAGGACCACAGTCTAACGAAGGAATCTGCCCCACCTCCAGAGCTGAGCCTTCCTAATGCCTGCCCATTGTATCCCTCATTGCTGTGGACCAGTCACTGCGTGGATCTCCCAGTCTACACTTTTCCAAATAAAAGTTTCTACTGTGGTTATCCTGTTCTTGGTCCATACTTTTTATGAGTATTTTTGGAGGGAAGTGAGCAGTCAGCTTGTGT
>NW_006373895.1:0-1049 GCF_000327345.1 Myotis davidii | reverse complement strand
TTGAGATAATTGTAGATTCACATGCAGCTGTAAGAAATAACACAGAGATCCCATGTACACTTTACCAAGTTTCCCACAATGTTAACATCTTGCAAAATGATACAATCATTTGTACAATATTACAATCAGAATATTGACACTTATAATCTGCCAATATATTTAAATTTCCCTGTTTTACTTTTACACACTTGTGTGTGTGTTTAGTTCTCTACAATTTTATCACATGCTGTAGGTTCACCCATCCACACCGCAGTCAAGTTGCTAAACAGTTCTGTTACCGCAAAGAGCCCTCTCTTTGCCCTTTTATAATCACACTCTCTTCCTCTCATATCCCCTCACCTATTCTTATCCTTGATCCCTGATAATCACTAATCTGGTCTCCACTTTATCTGAATTTTATCATTTCAAAATGTGATATAAATGGAATCACACCTTTTGTTCTGTATATAACCTTTGGGATTGGCTTTTTTTCCCCCACTCAGCATAATTTTCTTGAGATTTATGTGTATGTCTCACTAATTCATTTCTCCTTATTGCTGGGTAGTATTTCATGGTGTGGATGGACCAGTTTGTTTAGCCAGAGGAGGTGAGGTAGGATGGCCATGCTCTGGGTCACAGTATTGCCTGTTGGCCCTGTTTATTTCAGTTTCTACCAAAATGACTTGAAGGACATTTGAGTGGCTTCCAGCTTTTTACTATTAGGAATTAAGCTGCTTTGAACATTTACGCAAAACGTTGTATGTGAAGATAAGTTTTCATTTATCTGGGATAAGTGCCCAAGAGTACAATTACTGAATCACATAGTAATCACATGTTTAATTTATAAGAAACTGCCAGATTTTTTCCCCCTGGAGTGTTAATCTTACATTTTTAACCCATAGTGTGACTATTTCTCTGAGTAGTTAAATAGTTTTTGAAAAAACATGATTTTAAACCACTACATAAGATTGCATGGGATGGATGTAGCATAATTTATTCAAGCTTTTCCCTAATGTTGAACATTTTGGTTGTTTCAGATTTCTTTTTCCCTGCAGACACTTTAGGGTCCC
>NW_006373894.1:0-1049 GCF_000327345.1 Myotis davidii | reverse complement strand
AAAGTGATCTTTAAAAGATTTGATGATGATGGTAGACAATACTAGCAATTGTGGTTTATGCTCCCAGAATAATTACTAAGCTGTGTTATACTTCTTAGACTTTTTTCTTCCTAAGTTATTTCCATCAGCAATATTAATTGGGGTCATTGAGGACTGCTCGTTTTTCCCCCCCTTAAACAATATATTCCTTTTCAAAATGAAGCCATAGAGAGTAAACCACTTGGATAGGAGAAAGCTCTTAAGGCTTCTTTTCCAAGTAGCAATTTTTGGAAAATATCACACTTTGTAATTGGCTGTGTAACAGGGCTATGCCCATCACAAAAGCTTGCTGGTAGGGTTTGCTATGGGAAGGTACAAGGTCATTTCTCACACTAACCTACAGTCTTTTGAAACCCCATAGAAATGGCTATGCCCATTTTTCTTCTGAGTCCCGGGAAAGAGGAAAGGCCTTCCCATTTGGATATATATACAACGGGGACTCAGAAATTGGGAATCCACCCAGGCGTGGTTAGGAACAACACAATTAATCAAGGTAAAGGGAGCAGGGTTATAAGCGTATTATACGTTTGTGGTTCCATCTTTCTTAATTGTCTAGGTAAATTATATGTTAAAGTGTGGGTAAGAGTTCTTCTATTTTATGTTTGAACGTTTGATATTAATTAAATGACCAAGCTCATGTGGTATATTAGTCACCTAATTCTGGATATTAATCTTTGGTTTAATATAGTTAAATTGTGTGTGTCTGCGTACCACGGCCTGTAGATACATGTATATAATACTAGTATGTCATGCAAATACACAGAACACTGAACTGGAAAACTACTTATTCATGGCTTTAATAAAAGCATAAGGGAAATTTACTTCTCAAATTTAACAACTGGCTTTTGTTTAGTTTTACATTCCTAAAGATGAAATGCATCTATTGGACTGGTTTTTGAAAGCAATTTAAGATTTTCTTCTTAACTACCCAAGAAACTGGTACATTAGGGGATTGTAGAGCGCAATAGAATATAGAAAGTCGATGTACCAAAATGCACATTAAATGAATT
>NW_006373893.1:0-1049 GCF_000327345.1 Myotis davidii | reverse complement strand
TAAGAAGCTAGAAAAACAATTTCCCTCCTTGCTCTTCGGTAATGATTTGACCACCAGGTAAGACCATCCCTACTCGGCAGTTATTAGTGAGTCCCTAGGATCTCTCCATCCTCCCAGGGACCACAGACCCTGAAGACAATGAGCAGTGAATTCCCATTCCATCAGCCCACTCCGGCCTCCAGTAGCCAGCATGAGCCCAGGGTGAAGCAATCACTTCTTCTCTTCCAGGACACTGAATCCCTATTCACTGCTCATCCCCTATGGCTGGTGGCTCCAGATTCCAGTATCTTCTAGTGAAATTTTAAAAACAACCAACCAAACAAATAAAAATACTTCACCTGGGGCACGTTTTAAATTCTCGTTGCCCAGGCCACGCCCTGTACCTATTAAATCAGAGTCTTGGGTATGGCACCAGACACCAGTCTTTTAAAATAACATAAAACAGACTGTTCTAGTATACAAGCCAGTTGGAGCCTTTCTTCTCAAAGTGTGCCTGTGGACCGGCAACATTGGCATCTAGTGGTCCAAGCTTCTGGACCCCACTCAGGCCTCCTGAATCAGAATTTGTGTTTCAACAAGATTTGTATGCCCATTCAAGTCTGAAAAGATTAACCTTAGAGAAATGGACCCTGGTAGAAATCCATGTGGAGGCACCAAGGAACAGATTCTCCTGGGGAGCCAGGTTGAGCTGGGTGTCCATCACCAGCGCTAATATTAGCAGAAAGCCTCCTGTTGCCATCCATCTTTCCCACGGCTGCCAAAGCGATCTTTCCTAAACTCTAATCTTGTACTGCTCGCCTATGAGATTGAGATACAAAGTCAAGGCCAAACTCCTGATCATGAGGTCCACTCACCTCCCCTCTCTCCAGCCCCAACATTCTGTCCCCTTCCTGTCTGCCCAAATGCCTACACACCTCCTCCCTGCCTCCACACACCCTGGACACTCATGCCTCTGCTAATTCTGCTCCTCCTGCCTCAAATTCTCCTCACTCTCGGTTAACACTCTCCTCACTCTCGGTGAGGTTGTTAACCTCACCCTCTTCTCTGCC
>NW_006373892.1:0-1049 GCF_000327345.1 Myotis davidii | reverse complement strand
AAGAGTTGATAGTACAGAGCCCAAAAAAGTAACTGATGAAAAAAATGCCTTATGGTAGAAAGCGATAAAGCAGTATAAGCAAGGGTCAACAGGGTGCACAGGAGTATGACACCTTGTATCAAGGGAGAGATGAATTAAAATGGAGCTTTTAAAATTTGATATGCATGAGAACCACGTAGGAAGCTTACTAAAAATCCACATTTCTGGACCATTTTCCCAAAGACTCTGACTCTGTGATCTGGAGTGGACCTGGGATTCTGCGCGTAGATGGTCCATAGACCACACATTGAGAAAGACAACCTCAAAGAGGAGATAGAGATAGATCCACCCATATTTGAATCTTGACCTTTGCAGCTTAGACATGGCTTTGCTCCATCATTTGGTGAAGTGATTTGGGAGAGACTTTGAACTCTAACAACCTTGACTTTGGAATGATCCAGCTTGTTAGACAGATTCTGTTATTAGAGGAAAAATCTCTTCTGAAAGATTATGTTAGTACCAAAAGGAACCGACCTCCTGCATCTTCCTCCTGCCATGGCCTTCATAGGATAAGCATTTCCACCCCAAGCAACTCTGGTAAAAGACTGCAAACTCAGGAGGAATAAGGAAATACTTGGAAAGAGATTTCCCACAGGAACAAATCATAAAACACATACAAGTGCTGAAGAGCTGGAAGTGAATAGTTCACAAGTATGGTGGGTCAAGTAAGCATTATTTTTAGATTTATCATTTGTCTCACTTTTTAAATTTTGCATAGATTGCTTTTTAAATTTAATACATAATTATGTAAAATATTTACATGATTTCAAAGCCAAATCAAGAAAACAGGTATATATATTTAAAGAAGCCTACTTTTTCCCATGCCCTCTACTCTATTCCCTTCTTTCCTTTATAAGTAACCTTAAAAAATTAGCTTATGTGTATTCTCCTATTCTCCTTAAACATAAGCATAAATATATATATAGGCCTCTAATATATATAGGCCCAGTGCACAAAAATTCGTGCACTCGGGTGTGGAGGGTCCCTCAGCCCGGCCTGACCCTCTCACA
>NW_006373891.1:0-1049 GCF_000327345.1 Myotis davidii | reverse complement strand
CCCCGTCACCCTGATGTAAAGTATTACAACTGGAATGTGCAACCAGGAGTTCTGTTTCAGTCGTTTGCTGACAAATGTGAAATAATCTTAGATGGCTAAGTGAATAGACAGTCTCACTTAAATGTTGAAGTCATGACATATATTAATAAGAATAACATGCAGCACTTTCTGAGCATGATTCTAAATGTTTCATGTGTGTTAACACACTTGACCCTCACAATGTCTTAGGATTCTTATGTTAACCAACAATAAAACTGAAGTCGAGAGCTTGAGAGAGCTCCACAGCTGTCAGTGTGGACGCCGAAACTCTAAGCAAGACCATTGAACTCTTGAGTCTGTGTGCATAAGTGCTATATGCTTCCTCATATTCAAGTAGATCGATAAATTATTTAAACATGTGTGCAGTGGAGTTAAGAGCATGAGCATTGGTGTCAGAAAGAAGAATCAAGTGACCAGCTGTGTCACGTAGGAGCTGTATGACTTCACTCACATTGTTTTCTCTCACTTGGCCATGTGGCCTAGGAAATAACACCCTCTTTCCTTCATGGTTCTTATGGCTAGTCAAATAATTAAAATTACATAAGGCAGATTAAGAAGAGAAAATAAAATTTAATATGTACACACGGGGAACTCACATAAGCATGACAATTCCAAAGACAGTAAAGCAAAATGAGGTACATTAAGTCCCCACTTAATAGTAGATTTTTGGAAAATGTGACTTTAAGTGAAATGACATATAATGAGACCAATTTTACTATAGGCCAATTGATATAAATCAGATTTAGGTTCCTACAGCATATTTCTGTCCACAAAACCATCACCAAACTTCAAAGTTAGATCCAAAACATTTCTGATATTAAACATTGAATTAAATGTGAGCAATACAACCCTGACCAGCATTCTCAGTGATTAGAACATTGGCCCTAGCACCAAAGGATAGCAAGTTTAATCCCCGGTCAATGGCAGGTACATGGGTTGCAGGTTCTATACCCAGCCCCAGTTAGGGACATGCAGGGGGCAACCAATCAATGTATCTCTCTTACATTGAT
>NW_006373890.1:0-1049 GCF_000327345.1 Myotis davidii | reverse complement strand
ATGCATTTGAAATTGTTTTTCACTTCTGTTCTACAGTCTGCATTTACCTGGGAACGCTAGCCTCCCTGTTCACACAGCTCAGTTCCCTTCTTGTCGCCCCTTCACAGCATCCTGTTGTCCGTAATGCCATGTTCTGCCTGGAGTCAGCCTGGAAGTCAGCAAAGGAAGGACGCCATGGAAGCCATGTCTACACCAAGGCACTGTTGGCCTATGCTTTTGCT
This sequence comes from Myotis davidii, assembly GCF_000327345.1. Lineage (NCBI taxonomy): Eukaryota > Metazoa > Chordata > Mammalia > Chiroptera > Vespertilionidae > Myotis > Myotis davidii. The sequence goes on along the minus strand of NW_006373890.1, from coordinate 828 downwards.
CTGGCAGGTAACCAGGAAAAGAAGAATGAAGTACTCACGTCACTTAATGAGGAAGCAGTGAAGGAAGGTGAGTGTGTGCCTGAAATCTTTCTCCCATCCCACATTCTCTGTATCAAATACTACTAAATTGCAAAAATTCCCTCCACCTACCACCTGTGACCCCTTTCTTCCTTCTTTTTTTATCCATATTATTACAAAATCTAGGATTTCTTAATCAATTCACACATCAAAAAAGAAGAGGCAGTATACTGTAATAGTGAGAAGCTTGGCCCCTGGAAACCACTCCAAAATGTATTACTTATGTAACCTGGAGCGAGTCACGTAACTTGTCTGTATTTCAGTTCCCTCCTCAGTAAAATAGTGATAACAATAGTATTTACCTCATAGGGTTGTTTGTCAGAGTTAAATGATTTCATCCATGTAAAACACTTGGTAGAGTATATGACACATAGTAAGCGCTATAAAAGTATGAGCTACTATGATTAAGATATTACTTATTAATATATAAATCCAACCTTTACCTGGTGCTTTATATCATCTGAAATATAAGAAAGGACTGAAGGAAGTAGCAACGTGAACAACTTCTGGTATTCTATGCTCATTTTACAAGAGTGAATATGTTGACAAAGCTTTTTATGCTCACATAATACTTCTTTGTAAACAATGGTCATTATGGGGAGGTCAAAGAAATACAAAATAAAATGCAAATGATAATAGATATTCAAGAAAACATATTCTAACTTTCCCCCTTGACAGTGCCATTAATTGTTAATTCTTAAAATTGTGTTGGGAAATATTTCAGACATACAAGAAGTCATAAAGAAAAAT
>NW_006373889.1:0-1049 GCF_000327345.1 Myotis davidii | reverse complement strand
CTATATAATTTTATTAACCAATATCACCACAACACATTCAAGAAAATTATTTTTAAAAACTGTAACACAGTAAAGCAGAATAATAGGATTGTTGGCGCTGGGTCTGGGCTCATTCTCAAAACCACAATCAGAGTGGGCCGCAGTAAAAATGTAAACTTTGAGCAAACACTTGAAGGAGGTGAGGGAGTGAGTCATGCAAATATGAGCTGCGGGTGGGAGAAAACTTCAGACAGCGAGAAGAAATAGTGCAAAGCTTCAAGTCTAGAGTGTCCCTGGTGTTTAGGAGGACTGGCAAGGGAGCCTTGTGGCCAGACACAGGGAGGGAGAGAGTAACAAAACATAGAAGAAAGGGGCAGGGAGAGAAATCTTGAAGAAAGCTTTGTAGCATTGTAAGGATGTTCTCATTAACTGTTCTTTGGGGCCCGGTTCTAGAAAATTGTTATTATGAACTGAGTTCTTTCATACCTCCTTTGATACCGTAATGTACCTGGTACTTTGATCATTCTTGCCCCTGATCAGGCAAAGTTGCTAGGTCTCAGGAGAGGGAGCTGGGGAAAGCAGTTGACATTAGTAAAATTAGAGATGATGTACCACCAGACTTTTAAAAATATCTGAAATTAGAAAGTGTGATGGAGAGAGGGAAGGGAAGAAAGAATGAGTATATGTGTTTAGAGAACCAAGTGACCATTTGAGTAATTGTTTTAACTGACATTAAAATGGATGAGATATTTGTGATTTTCCAACCAATTAGGCGATTGAGTGAATCAAAGCAAAAAAAGGGAAATTCCATACCAGCTCTGTACTTGTATATTTTTGCTTGCTTTTTAATTAACTGACTTTCTCATTAGCTGCTACAGATTGACAGGAAAACCTCAGCAGCATTAAGACAATTCCCATATACTCCCTTGCATTTCCTACCCCATTCCCACTATTATTAACATCATGCATTATTGTGGTACATTTGTTACAATTGATGAGCCAATGTTAATACGTTATTATTCATTAAATTCTACAGTTTACCTGTCAGGGCCAGCCTGACAGGGTTGAGC
>NW_006373888.1:0-1049 GCF_000327345.1 Myotis davidii | reverse complement strand
ATTAAGTGTTTTCCTGTTTTTGTTTCATGGTAGAACAGTATTCTAAGGTAAGTCCATGGTTCTAGATGGATTTGTTACTAACAGCAAAAAGAGCGAAACGATGTATTTGATTAGAAGTGCACTAGCTTGCACTTTTCATTATAGATAAATGTGTGGCAGTATTCAGAAGTTCTGCTTAAGAATGTGAACTCTATACCCTAAAAAACCTGGCTTTAAATAACCACTCCGTCATGTACTAGTTCTATACTTTAGCAAGTTACTTAATTTCTCAAAACTTCTTTTTCTTCTTCACTAAAATGATGGCATTAATAGTATCAAGGAATAAATGAGATAACAAAGTAAATGTATAGTACCTAGTACATTAAAAAGCAATGAATGAGTTATATCCATTATTTTTACCATATTATTGTTCTTGGCATTTCAGTTCAGTCCAAATTATTATTTCATTTGATCTATAATAGCAGTTTGTGTGAGAAAAATCAATTTTTATTATTCCATAAGAGCACTTGGTAGGTGAAACAGTAATGCTATGAAATTGATATACATTGTCATGCTAGGCTATTCATTCATTCTTCATATGTTTATCGAATCCGTAATATGTACCAGGTGCCAGATTACTAATCGTGTGTTTGTGTCCTCAAGGAGCTGTCATTTACATCAGAAAGGAACTTGGAACACTGTGTGGTCAGATAGGAATGCTTGAAAATCTGATGACATTCTCAGCAGTATATGATTTGATGACTATTTTATTTTTACCATTTAGAGGTAATAGTTTTATTATGGACTAAATGCCGCCCGCTCCCAATTCAGATGTTGAAATTCTAACCCTTAATGGTGCGATTGAGCCTTTGGGAGGGTGGAGCTCTCAAGAACGGGATTACTACCCTTATAGGGCAAGAAGGGACTGAAGTTTTCTTCTTTTGCCATGGGAGGGACAGTGAGAAGTCCGTCATCTGAAACCTGGGAGGGGCCCTTATCGAAACTGGACCATGCTGCTACCTTGATCTCCAACTCCTAGCCTCCAGAACTGTGAGAAACACATTTCTGTT
>NW_006373887.1:0-1048 GCF_000327345.1 Myotis davidii | reverse complement strand
TCTAGGATCATCCAGGTGATCCTAGTGTCATCACAAGAGTCCTTAAATGCGGAAAAAAGGAGGTCAGAGTGATGCAATGTGAAAACTCAACCCTTTGTTGCTGGCTTCGAAGAGGGAGAAGGAGAGCCACCCAGGAGCTAAGACATGTGGGGAGCCTGAGGCTGTAAAGGCTATGGAAAAGGATTTTCACTCAGTTTTCAGAAAGGAGTGCAGTCCTCCTGACACCTTGACTTTAGCCCCGTGAAACCCACTTCTCACTTCTGAACTACACACCTGCCATCTGTGTTGTGTTAGACATGCAGTCTGTGGTAATTTGTTGCAGTAGCCATAGCCAAGGAATACAGGCGTGTTAAGGGCTTTTCCCTGGCGGCTATCTTAAACCTCGGAAGTGTCCATTGCAACTCCTTTCTGACTTGCTGGCTTCACATTGGTGCTGGCCGCTAGGACGTGGCTAGCATGGCCACTCTACGTCCTTCTAAGATCTGCTCTTCTTTGCTCTTTCTGTGTATACTTGGTTTCTTTTTCTGCCCACTTATTTAAACACTTTTAAAAACAGGAAAAAGTGGAAATAGTTTGGTCAGATGCTGATAGCTACAGCCCCTCCATGTGGAACTAAGGGTTACAATTTAGAACAGCTCTAGATTCTACCTGGTCCAAGCAGCACTGGATGCATTTCCTGAATTAAACTTTCCTTTGGCTGATGCCTTTTTTGCAAAGGTCTTCAGCCTCAGTGTACCTACATTGGCTAAATACCCCCTTTCCCCACGCTTCGGCTGAAAAAAAGATTCCCTAATTCCCCAAAACCACTTGCTTGAAGTGTCCTGATATCCAAGTCTGTGGAACTATCAGATAGTCCACCAACCCGGTCACATAAGTCCTATCCTCAATACATGTCTTTCCCCTGGTTCTGTAATAACAGCACAACCTAGTGATGAAGTCCAGCCTCCGGGCTCATTGGAAAGAGCCCTACTTCTGAATGGGGTTCTTTTCGGAATGTGTTGGGTCAGCTATGATTGAGTTGCTCCTCTGGGAATGGAGCCATTTTTTT
>NW_006373886.1:0-1049 GCF_000327345.1 Myotis davidii | reverse complement strand
AGAAGATCATGCTGATTCCTTAAGAGAAAGGGGATAATGTGAAATCCACTCTTTTCCATGGCACCTGGTTTTCTCAAAGAAACAACAGCTCTGAAGAGGTCCAAGCTTCCTCCTAGCTAGCTTTTGAGCCTGAGCTGAGAACTTTAGTAAAACAGCAGGTCAGGATGTTCACAAATTTGCTCACTGATCAGATACTCCAAATGCCCATTATGTAGTAGGTACTGTGCTGGCGATTACGAAAGTAGCAGGGGTGTTCAGGCACAGCTGGGTCTTCCAGAAATTTACAATGTGTGGGGATACAAATTACCTCTCCAAATATAAATGGTAGCAAGAAAATAGAAAAAGAGGTGCCAAAATGAAGTTCTTGTGAGCCAAGGAATAAATGATCAGAGATCTGGGAGTTAGGGTTAAGAACAGGAGGTATGGTGAGAAGGTAGGAAGCAACTACAATAAAAAAACCCATCTAAAATGAACAGTTATCCATGTGTGTGCAAATATTTAATTTGCATTTATGGCCATCTTTTTTGTTCATATGTACCTAATGGCTTTAGAGAAAGGTAGTTCTTATTGCCACTATGAGAAGAACACAATGAACTCCACTCCTGTTAAAAATAAAATGGTCACAAAAGACAGGAACCTTCAGCAACACACATTACATTTATATTTAAATGAAGGTGCTCTTCTATTAAAGAAATGTAGTTATTCTCTTCTAGGTATTTTCTGGGTTGAGAGGGTCAAGGTTCATATGCAAATTCTACCTTTTACATGAAACATTCCATTGGTCCCATTTTGAAATCCACAATTGGTGGGATATTTTTCAAAATTACAATCGCAATTGCTAAGCCTAGTGTATCATCAGGTCTTCTAGCCTATCTCCTTCCACCACTAGAGTGCACCAAAATATTTATTACCAGCATGGAGAGCCCAGTGACTGGTTCAACTATAGGTTCTAATCTTTTCTTTACCTTTGACAATTCTATCACATAAACATTTACATGTCTCTGAGAGATTATACACAGTTGAGGAACACTAGCTGATAGAAAAAAAAA
>NW_006373885.1:0-1048 GCF_000327345.1 Myotis davidii | reverse complement strand
TGTGCAGTCAAGGTTGAGAACCACTGGTCTAAATCCTTCAAAACCCAGTTCAAATGTGGATGCAGCTGCATGTAATAGAAAACCTAAATAACATTGTTTTAACACTGCTTCCAGTACGAGCCCTGACCGGGGATTAAACCCGCAACCTAGGTAAGTGTCCTGACCGGAAATCAAACCTGCAACTTCTCGGTGTACCGTATAACAGTCCAAACTACCAAGTTACCCAGCCAGGGCTAACCAAGCAAACCTTTTCTCTCACATAAAAATGTCTGGAAGGAAGCAGTTCTGGGCTGGAATGGAAACTCCACAGTCATCAAGGATCCAGATTCCTGCCATCTTTCCACTTCCTGTCCCAGGCACATGGCTCCCACCAGGCCATTACGGCCCCTTCCAGGCAGCAAACACAAAGGAACAGGCAAAGGGGTGCTCTTTCCCCAAGAGCCCCTTAAAGATCATCACCAACAGCTTTCGTGTCATTGGCCACCCCCATCGGCAAGTGAAGCTAGGAAATGTAGTTTCTCCTCTGGACACAGTGCCCCAGCCAGTATTACAATGGCGAAAAAAGCAGGGACATTGGATGGACAGCTAGAACACTAGATGGTCTGCCCAGCTTCTATGAGCGCACTTCCTTGTTATATAAAATATGTAACATTTTATTTTTTTCTTTCACTAGGCCAAGGTCAACACAATTGACATTTGAGGGGTAATTCTTTGTTGTGGGTAGGCAGCCTTGTGCCCAGAGGCTATGTAACAGCACCCATCGCCTCTACCCACTAGATGGCAGTAGCACCACCCCGAAATGAGACAACTAAAAATGTCTCCGGACTTTGCAAAAGCATTCCTGATTAGGAACCACTGCACTAGACTGTCCTTTGTATTCCCTCCCCAGCTTAATAAAAATAGGGACTAGTTATTGTTATAATTGTGTCTCTTTTAACATTTAATGCTGTTTTACCCACTTCTGTTTTGCTCATTTTTATACATGAGAACTGAGCTCAGAAAGAACTCTCTGAAGCCCCAGCCAGTTTGGCTCAGTGGGTAGAGCGTC
>NW_006373884.1:0-1048 GCF_000327345.1 Myotis davidii | reverse complement strand
AAATGTTTTCTGCAAACTGCACCCTCAAGTAATTTTGCCTTACAGCCAAAAGACTGCCTAAGCCTCCGCTATTAAGTTAGATTTTATATGCTGAGTAATGTTTCCTTCAAGATTTCAGTAAAATGCTGTACCCACAAGGATGTGATTCATATGCATATTTCAGTAATAAGAGGATTGCACAGAAATATAAAAGGACTGTCCATGGTCATAAATTAGAAATTATATCAAGAACATTTTATTGGACACATTTACAATGCAATTCTAAAGGAAGTCCAGTCATTGTGATACTCTCATCTATATTTTATAGGAAACTTCATCATAGAGCTTAAATGACCATTCCCAAGCTAGCTAGTATTTGTTCACACTGCTTAGTCCATTTAATAGTGCCATTCCTGTCCCACAACTTCTATAACCCTTGTAAGAACTGGTGGCCAGATGGTAACTTCAGGTTATTTTACTTTGGTTCCTGCATCAGAAATGGTTCACTTTATTTGGATGACCTTGGTTACAGATTTTGCTTCTTTCTGATTTCATTCTAGCCTCCCTGCTCACCCCCATTGAACTTGATGTGAAACATTGTCCCATTGATTCTTAAGCCTGCTTCTATAATATCTTCTCTTCTCCACTGAAACCACCCTGAGGCTATTGCTTGGGAACTCAGCTCTAACCTAACTCTGAGTGTTGTGTCGTTGTGTGTGCTCTTGCCTCTGAGTGGGTGGGTCTTGGCCATTTAAAAATCTGTGGAAAGAAGGTTTTAAAATTTTTCTTTTCATAAAACATTTTACATTCAATCTACCCTCTTAACAGATTTTTAAATGTATAATACAATATTGTTAACTGTGGGTACTGAGTTTTATAGCAGATCTCCAGAATTTACTCATCTTGAAAAACGAAACTAACCTACCCATTGAGCAATCATTTCCCATTTCCCCCTCACTTCAACCCCTAGCAACCAACATTCTACTCTCTGCTTCTATGAGTTTGTCTATTTTAGATACCTCATATAAGTTGAATAATGCAGTATTTGTCCTTCTGTGACTGGCTTATT
>NW_006373883.1:0-1048 GCF_000327345.1 Myotis davidii | reverse complement strand
CCATGTTTCTCTTTTATTAGTGTAGATATACCAAATAACCAATTGTATCTCATAAAGAGCTTAGTGAACCTTAATTCTGCTCATTAGATTCTATTATCTGGTTCTCTTTAATGGAGGCAAGACAATGTTCTCAAAAGCAGATAGGATCTAGGCAATGAATACATGACAGTGAATTGTCAGAGTTCTGGTTTTGGTCCTTGATACTTCACACCTGGACTGGGAACTCTTAATTCTGACTCCTTTCTGACTCATGTGGACCTGGCATGTCAAATATACATAAATAAAATATACTTAAAATATCTTTAATTGGGCAAAGATTAAAGATAGTCTATAAATATGTTATGGAATAACACTGAGTTTCTATCAAAAAGTTCACTCTTTGATGTTTCCAGAATTATCAAAACAGAAATACAGGCAGGAAAAGTGCTTGATTGTATAGACTTAGTGGGGGTGTGATATGCCAGTTTTTCCGTCAGTATCTCTCTGTTTCTTTCTATTGTTGTTTTATGCTCCATGTTCACATTCTTCCAATGTGATCCCATACAGTACCACAAATTCAAACATAATCTTCATGCTGAATATGCTCAGATTTATAGCTTCAGACCAAATCTCATAAATTGACCCTCAAATTTATATTTTTAGACGATATCTCTCTATTTTCCACTTCATACATTTTTATTTTCTTCATAAAACTTATAAAATTCAGTTAATTTTTTGTATACTTGTTTTTGTTTTCTTCACTGTAATATAAACATTGAGATTATGTGGTTCATAGTAAGCAATTCATAATTATAGACACTTCAAAGTTAACATGTCCACTGTTGCATTTCTCTCATACACACCTTCTGTCCCCTGAATCTTTTGCTCACTGAGTATTCTCTGTTTGAGTACCTGAAACCCAGAAATTATATTAATTAGAAGTTTAGGTCCTTATTTTTTCCTCTCTTCTAATATCCCTGTCCATTAACACATCCCATTAATTTCATCTTCAAGATATTTCCTGTAGAGACCTGCTATTTCCTTACTCTAGAAAATTATCCCCCCCCCC
>NW_006373882.1:0-1048 GCF_000327345.1 Myotis davidii | reverse complement strand
ACACTCAACCACTGAGCCGCACCAGCCGGGCTGCCTTTTGTCTTAACAAAACCTTGAGAAAGTCCTTTGAAGTCATCTTTTAAAAAGTATCCTCCACGTGGGGGAGCGATGGTAACCCGTTGATAAGGATTGAGGTTTCCATTGACCACTCCTGACCATGGTGCGTAGACAAGAGGGTTCTAGTGCGGACATTGCCAGAGGAGAGTGCGTTTTAATTTTCAGTTGGTTGCTCCTGACATATCCTGAAAATAGCTCTCCTCTCCCGCCAGCCCTGACGGGAGGTCTCCTTAACTCTGCCAGTCCACAGCGTGTAGAATTACTTCACACTGTCACTCCCTTTCTTTAGTTATTGGCCACTGGAATATGCACTTACATGGTTTGCTCATTCGCTGGGAAGTCAGTCTGTCTTTCTCTTGTCCCATTGGTTTTCTTACATATAATAGAAAATTAACCTTATATTTATCTCCTGTGTGATAGTTTCCTAAAAGGGGTTTTTTTCTATATTTTCTTTGCCTATGATGTAGTTTCCACTTACATGTATTATATATCACAAGTCGTTAAATATATGTACTTTTGAATATTAAATGTTTTCATTACAGACAATGCAATGGTTACACCATGTTTCATTTCTGCCTTTTGCTTTAAAAGGAACAGCCGTGTGACGCAACCGTGCGATGTTCTGTGGAATCTTGGGCCCTCACCTGGGTCGGTCGCCCAACTGAAAGTAGGAAAGTTCTCCAGAAAAGACGCCGTCGAACTAAATCGACCAGATTCAGGACACCCGGCGTGGCTGGCACACGCACTGACCAGTCGTCTTCACCGGTGACCCTCAATATTTGCCTTTAGAAAACCCTGGATTGAAAAGCACCCCAGAGCCCGGGTTTCAGGGGTGGCTCCCCATTTCCCCGTGTGGGAAGCCATCGGGCACACGCGACGTGACGCGAGTGAATGCCGTATCTTTGCATGTGCAGTCCCATCGGGGCCCTGGCAACCCCATGAGGCAGAACTGTCTTTAATGTTCAGGTTGAAGGAAGGGAGGGAGGGAGGG
>NW_006373881.1:0-1048 GCF_000327345.1 Myotis davidii | reverse complement strand
TCTGGTTTTGTTTAAATTATTTCAAATGGAATTTGGTTCTTCCATTGCAAAAACCTGTTGTATCCCTCAACTAAGAAGTTGGTATTTATAAGAAAGACCTTTTAAACCTAGGGGCTACTAGTTTATCTGGGTTTGTACTGTTTCCTTCATACTTAAAATTCTCAGGATATGAGCTTCCTACCACAGTTTTATTTCTAACTCCTATATTTTTCATATGGGCTCCCAACTCCAAACAAGAGGTAAGAGTCTGTTTGTAAGACAGTTGCTTAGACCTTGGAACTCATTTCCGCATAAAAGCAATGCCATAGATTATGACATAGAAGCTCTCACAAAGCCTATTGAGCCCTTCCTAGAGTATTAGCAGTAAAATAGGAACATTGTATGTAAGAAGTAGATCCAGTGGAACACATCTGTTCAACCTTAGCTTCAAGACAGAGCACCTTTCTAGCGGCAAAGGCAAGGGGCCTACAAAGCTGGAGATTGTAGAGCTTTGAAAGGTGCAGATAAAGTCGTAGAATACTACAGTGGGAAAGGGAGCTTAGAGGAAATTAAAGTGCTAAAAGGTAAAGGGACTTACTGAGACACTCACTCTATTTCTCCCCCATTTGCTGGTAATGGATGCCACAAAGACAGCAGCACTGAGAAGATAAGAAGGGCAAAGAGAGAGACAGACAGAAAGACAGGGAGAGGTCTATATATCCTGAAGTTCATAAGTCAAGTTGTCCTTAATTAAGAAAAAACAAGTGCCTGGCATTGTTCTCTAGAGTTCCAAGAGTGTAAAATTGGTTTACCAACCCTTGGCATTTCTGGTTTGATTTGGGAGGGCTGGAAGGACCTCCTTGAATTAGTAAATCTGTGTTCACTTTGCTTAGTATTATCCCTGCAGTTTAAGTAATACGTGTGTATCTTGTTTTGATCAATTTTTCTGTTAGTTGAGGTCATACCACTTTAAAGCTCCCACAACACTGCAGATCTGAGTATGATAATAAAGAACTCTTAGAGTGCACTATGTGTTTAAATGAGATACATTTTAGACAAGTAAAAAAAA
>NW_006373880.1:0-1048 GCF_000327345.1 Myotis davidii | reverse complement strand
ATCTCTATGTTCACTCTGGCTGTTTAGCTGCATGAAATATTATCCCCACTGATTACTCTAATGTCAGAGCCAGGACTGCATCGACCTGGGAGCAGCTGCTTGTGTCCACATGGATGCTCAGATGCAGTGATCTTTCTGAACTCTTCTCTTAGCACTTTGGGTGTTCATCCTGCCAACCTGGTATGTGTGGGAATGAGAGGATTGCCTCATTTGTAGGATTGGGCATATTATTGGCAGAATAACCTCAGACAAGGAGTAATCTATTTTGTGCTACTATTGGGAATGAAAGATGTCTCTACTACCATGCTACTAGTTCAAGTCACAGTGATTTTATTGTTACTATGGTTAGAAAGTGGCTGGCTCAAGATTTAGCATAATACTATACTGTGAATGCTCTTTATTTTGTAGTTTTCCATTGTATTTTTAAATCCTTGGACTGGCCAAATGCCATGAAGTGATGTTAAAAAGAGAAAGGCATACTGTATATTTCAGTATAGAATCATTGTGACATAAATATGGGCTGTTTCCTCAGTTATACCTATTTCTTTCTTGGACATGGCGGAGATCTTCCCCACACAGTAAACATACAACTATGAAGAGAATGAGAAGCAGATGATGTCTTTATGTTATTTTGTGGAAAGATGCTGCAACTGAAAGTTAAACAATTTAGAAAAAGAAAAGACAGATAATATATATTGTAGTACATTATATATCAGAACTACATACATAATGACTCTCTTAAGAATATCATACATACAAGTAAGTAGAGATAATTAAAAAACAAACCCTCTAATAGCAACTGGTGATGTGTAAGAGAAATTATCAGCATCTTGGTCAATTAAGAATTCAGAAATTATTGAATCTGATTGCAGTAAATAATAGGCAAATATAAAGATGTAAATGGGTAGGATAACTAATGCAGTTATTGATGATGTCTAACTTTTCATTTCCAAAGTTAGTTGTACTATTTTCCTAGACTGACATATATATCTTTTGTAAATTTCATATTATTAGTAAACTAGAGGCCTCGTGCACAAAATTTGTGCAC
>NW_006373879.1:0-1048 GCF_000327345.1 Myotis davidii | reverse complement strand
CCTCTTAAAAACATGGAACATAGTTTCCTATGAAATTTTCTCATACCTAAATCTATTTACATATGCCTAACAAAAGGTGTGTGACCATACATACACACATGCATACACACACATACATATGCATATACACATATGCATATATACATGTACATGCATATACACAATTATGTATATACACATGCATATATATGAGCTCTTTCTGAAAGAAAAAAATTGCTTAAGAAAACAAAAAAGCTTAAAACAAGGGATCTAGTCTATGAAGAATGGAATCCTTTCCCATGATAAGTACACATGGATTTTCATATGCTATGAATAATATCATTATCAACCACAACACAAGACCTCACATCACCTTCATTTTTTAAAAAAGAGAATCAATAATATTTCCAGATGAAGAAGGATATGGAAATGTATTAAATACATGCTGCATAGTGTTTATTTTGCCCTTAGGTTTCCCTAATAGCGATTATCATCACGCTTAGCCAAAAGAAATGTACTGTCCATTAATTTTTCATTTAAATTATATACTGCATATGATAATAAAATATGAAGTAAGTTTCCCTGAGGTCAATTGGCAAGTAGGACAAAATTCTTATAATGTGCATGCCTTTGTCCTTGAATTCTATTTTTAGGAATTCATCCTAATTTAATTATCTGAGGTCCATGCAAATTATAAACTGTGAGGATGTTCATCATATTGTCCATTGCAGCAAACTTGATTAGAACATACAAACCTCCAACAATAGATGAATATATGTCATATGCATAAAATAGTATGTGATCCTGAAAATTATGTCCTGTCACAAAACACTTCTGACAAACAGAAAAGAGAACTATATTCATGATCATTTTAAGTATTAGCATGACAAAAAACATTTAAAAAGTGCATTTAAATTTTTCTTATTATGCCTCTTCCCATCTACATGAATAATTTACATTTCAAACTGTTCCATTTTTTTCCTACATATTTAATTCCAGGGAATCAACTTTAAATCTTCACAGGAATTTGTCTAAAAGGTTATTGGGTATTCCCATTACATACCTTTGA
>NW_006373878.1:0-1048 GCF_000327345.1 Myotis davidii | reverse complement strand
TTCTATTGAATTTATTGGGGTGACACTGGTTAAGATATTGCAGAAATTTTTAAATATACATAAAGTATGGAATATATATTTATGAGAATGGGTTCTGTGGAATAAGATCCAAAAACAGAATTGTCGGTAAAGAGATCAACTAATGGGCTGCTGCAGATAGAAATACTGGGCCTCATCAAAAAGAATATTTTAAATATGATGGGAGAAGGCATTCTGTCTTTTAAAAATATAATAAGCCCAGAACTAGAATAATAAATATAGTTCCAGCCACTGTACCTTAAGAAAACCTTCATGGGCTATAAAAGAATGGATATGGGTTTATATAAATGTATACCACATATAATTGTTATCATTATTATACCAAAGGCAAATAAAGTTTTACTATGCAAAGGAAAAAGTGTAAAACTCTTTAAGACTATAAAAATGAAAACTCAGTTGGAGATATTACTGGCCAGTCTACAACACAACACACAGACATTCTGGTTTCAGTGAGTAGTCTTTTAACCACTATACATGAAACAGAAACCTGTTTTTAACATCAAGAGAGGTACTTGAACTCAAAAAAGGTGGTTTTAAGGTAAATAAAAATTAATATGAAATGAACTAAAAACCTTGAGATCTGAAAACAAAATTTTGAATCCTAAGAGACAAAACACATTTATAATATAAAAATAGAATCGGGAAGTTTTTATAGAGTTGCACAGAAAATAGCATAAAGCAGGGAAAGTAGGGTAAGTTGGGGCCATAGCCTCCCACAGAGCTGCATTAGTGCTCTGGCACACAGACAGATACAGGCTGCAGAGCAGGATGGACCTCTGGTCTCACCCCAGGTGGCATCCGTTCCCCCTGCACTGTGGAAGCATCAGCTCTCTGTGTCTACCTGTGCAGGTGTTTTCTGGATGAGTCATAAGCATCTACAGGGCAGAGAACAGATCTTACCCAACTTGCTTGACATATCAGCTAGCTCAGTGCCACACACAAGGTTTTTGATAAATAGATTTTAATTATTATGATACATTGCCATCTCCCTCAATTTCACAATCTCATA
>NW_006373877.1:0-1048 GCF_000327345.1 Myotis davidii | reverse complement strand
CACACACACACGTGTGCACACACACACACTCACTCCTCCACTGAAACAAGGCTGTTTCCTTCATTATTCTTTGTACCCAGCATGCTTGCTCCCACCTTCACACTTCCCGTTCATTCCTCAACTGTGCGAAACTTGTCTTCTCTCCCTGTACTTTATTCACATTCATCTATGTTCTCACAGCCAGTGCAATTTTCCATGATGCTGGCTCTGAATTTTCCTTTTGCTAATTGCTCTCACCCAATCTAACTGCATTTATATCCTGTGCCATGCAGTCTAGCACTTGTGATGTGTATTTGTAAGATCTTGGGGGCCAGAGAACACGTCTTAGCCCATCTCTGCATTCCCCATTGCACTTGGAGCCATGTAACCTTCCTATTGATGGGGCAGGTGTTGTGGGGAGGGGGTGTGAGACTCCCTCCAAAACCCGCTATACCCTCCCCATTCCTTCCCTGCTTAACCCTCTCCTTCATAACCATCTGTCTTCTCTCACATCTTTCAAACCCTTAACATGTTTTTAAAATAATGCAATCAAGGGAATAAGCCTTTAGTAATAGTGGTGTTTTCAGGTGGAAAGACTACAGAGGTCTGTTCCCATCTTGGTTGTGGGAACTGATCTCAGAACTAAATTTGCTCTTCTGCCATACTCTGTGCTTATTGGGAATATCTAATAGTGTTAGCATTTTGCAGTTTTTACATTTCTGTCATTCCTCTTTCATCCCTCTTACATCCATAGCCTTTTCCTGCAAACTCCATCCCAATCCCATTCCTGAGTCCCGAGGCAGCGATGTCAGCACCTTTGTTACAGTAGTCCCTGGGGCTTAGGAAGGCCACAGAGCCCGCATGACCATGCTCCATGCCCAGCTATGCTCTGGAAGCCCTTTGCTGTCCATCCCATTATGCTTGTGCTCAGAGGCAGCCCCAGGAGGCAGTAGCTTCCTCTTGCCTTATCTGACCTAACTAAGGTACAGTCAGATCAAGACCTTTAGATGACACAATTTGAGCTGGCGATAGCAACAAAGTCTAACCTATTCCAGTGCTCTCTCCTCTA
>NW_006373876.1:0-1048 GCF_000327345.1 Myotis davidii | reverse complement strand
GAGGTGTAAAGTAGATCCTTACCCTCCTACTGAACAGTATAAGAAAGTTAACTCCCATCTTCTCTCCCACCTTAGATGCTGTTATGGTTTGTTTGAAATAGATATTGTAACACCTTTGTCTGATGAGGAAAATGAGGCTCTGGAGGTTATGTGGCCTTTTCTAAGTCAGGCAGTACTCCACTATGCTTGACTCTGAGGATATGAAGGTAAAATATAATCCACATTACAACATCCAGTTGAAATTGTGAAAACATTAGACTGACTAATAATGTTGCCGTTAGACAAAGTAGCTAAAAGCGTATTGGTTTTATTATGATTGTCTTATGATCTCTTATAATTTCACACTTAAGTCATATATAGTGTGCTTTATTTAAAACATTTCCTATAGTCAAGACATTATAATGATGGTTGCATCAACTTCTGACAAGGAGTCAGGGGTGGTTTATAGCTTAATTAATTCTCTTCCTTACAAAACAATTGGTGACGGGAGAAATATTAAAGTAGGAAACCTAATATGTAGATCCAGGCTAAAGAAAGAACACCTTCCTGGAAGCAGGAAGTGTGGATAGGAGTTCAGCTTCTGCAAGCAGCTTGGAAACTCAGAGCCAGGTGACAGAGCCAGGCGATCATTCCGAGCCAGACTTCAAGGCTACGACTAGGACATCCCAGTGTCCCCATAACGAGTCCTAAAAGAGATTCAACTTACCAATGTTTTCTGCAGAGAAAAACAAACAAACAAAAATATACACCAACTAACTATTAAAGGATTTCTTTGCAGTGTACAAGATTAACATAAAAACTCAGGGGCATTCTACATACCAATAATAATAAGTAATGAGAAAACGTAAGAGAAGGCAACTAACCTTTTAACCAAATACATCTGACAAAAGATGTGCAAGACATTTTCTAAGAAAACAAGCTGGTATTGAGTGATACCATTGCACAAGCATTGCCTGTGATATAATCCAAATGCAGCTTTAGTTGTGCCTCTTATCTTCCTTTTACAATATATACAGACAAAGAGATCTTCCCAGCACTGGGATTGCAA
>NW_006373875.1:0-1048 GCF_000327345.1 Myotis davidii | reverse complement strand
AAAAAAAAATTAAGACTCAGAGAGAGTAAATACTTTGTCCAAGATTGAGTAGAACATCAAACACAAAACCTTGACTCTAGAGTCTTGCTGTTTTTCCTCCTTAGTTCCAGGAATACAGGGACATCTAAATTTTATTTGGGAATTAGTTCCTTCATTGGGTGTTTAATTGTCTGTTTTCTTAAATGCACAGTCACCCATTTTTATGCATTCTATAATAAGTCCTCTCTTTCTTAATCGATTTTGACTCTACCATTGGAGAACTACTAATTGTTGATCCTGCCCTTCCTACCTCCCGCCTTGCTAGCAGAGCCCTGACGAAGCGATGGCAGGGAGGTGCACAGTCCTGATGAAGACTTGGGAAGGTATTGACCCCTATGTCAATGGAGTGATGTGTAAATATAAGCATCACTTCCAATTAGCTGAGTATGATTTGAGAGTCCAATTCCCCAAGTTGAATTATCTCTCACTTGTCTATCAACCATGCCCTGAAATAGCAGGACTTTGGCAAGAGGGCAGATAACCTAATGAAATCCCCAAGCAGAAAAGAATATCCCATAAAAGGAAAGATTCTAAGATATCAAACACAAAAAGTGGCATTAGTGGTCCCTATCTCTCACAAAGATGTTTAAGAAGTAACACTTCCCAAAGTCTCCAATGACTGAGATTTCCATCTCATGTGACAATTTTACAATAATTATGTGGCAGTTCTATATCTTATCCACCCGACCATGGACACAATGATATATTTTGGGCACAAATCTCCCTAGGACTGGGTTCATAATGTCCATATAGCCCCGATAGCCATCTGCCTGCTTAGGCTTCCGCTGGTTGCCAGTTATCAGCTTATTTGCCAATTATTTTGTCAAATAAGAAAAGAAGTTGCTACTATTTTTTGGACACATAAGTGCCCAGTACTGTGCTAAGCATCTTACCTATATTACTTGGGTTACTTCTTAAACATCTTTGTGAAAAATAGGGACCACTAATGACACTTAAACATGGACCAGCAGAATACTTCTTCCACTATGTGTGAAAGCAAAGAGGTATT
>NW_006373874.1:0-1048 GCF_000327345.1 Myotis davidii | reverse complement strand
TTTTTTTTTAATCTTGGGTTTTCATCTAAGCTCCATCATTTCATGTGATCTTGGACAACTGAGTAATAGTTTTTAAAGTAAAAGTAGGAAGCAATGCAAGAGGGTTTTTGGGACATAATGAGACACTGTGTTTGATGCTCCTAGCAGAGTATTAGAGCACTGGGGTCTAGGAGACGTTTCCCATTCCTTAATAAACCAGACAAACACAACCCTACCTGCTAGCAGTATGCTTATTCCTTGCCCCTTTGGGTACATGTAGAGAAAAAGTTATAATCAGCTGAGAATAATTTTATCTTTTGGCAGCAAAATATAAATTTGCTTTATAAAATATTATGTGACTGAATTATACTGATTTGCTTTGGGTACCATCATTCCAGTTCATTTCTTATCTAAATGATGAATGGAGGCTGGAACAGTGTAGGGTAATGTTATTTTTACTAGACAATAACAGTTGATAAAAGAGTTTCCCAGCTGAAACTAGGCAATAAACAACTATGAAAGGAACAAAATATGTGATTTTTAAAAAATGGAATGTATAAAATGTTATGGGACCTGAATTCAGAATCAGGATGTAAAATTGAAATGTTTCTGTTTGTATGATTATTTACTCCTTTTTATTTCTCTTTTCTCTTCCCTGCCAAAGAAAACCTGAAATGAGCTGTGACAAGACACAATCATTGACTTATTTAGTGTGGGAAGATGGTGGAGTGCATTGCTAATACAACACAAAATTGCAGTTTCAAAATCTAGAGGGCCTTTTAAAATAGCACACATTTAGAAATGGAAAAGCAACATTGAACACAAGAGTTATATATCTTTTATGGACTAGCATTTTAAAATTTAACATACTCATCGTGTTTATTTTGTGTGCCCAGCAAAGGCTGAAAGGCTTGTAAGCCCTCGTTAACTTCATTCAATTAGCAATTACCTATTGAGCACCTCCTGTCTGCCAGGAACCTGGCTAATAACTGGTATGCAATAGTGAAGAAGTCACAAGCCTGCTTCATTGTTACAGACTAGGGGAGGAATCACAGAAGTCAACAATGAC
>NW_006373873.1:0-1048 GCF_000327345.1 Myotis davidii | reverse complement strand
TTCCAACACATTCTCCTTAGTGGAGTCAGAGTGTTGCCAAGCAGGTGGCAGAAGGGAGGTGGATGGTTAAGGAAAGGGCAGTGAGTAGCCGCTCTCAGGCCTCTAGCAGCTCCTGTTCTCAGACACACAGTCTTCGTGACCACAGACCCAAGTCTGCTGGATCCAGCCAGACCTGCAGCTGCTCACTCTTCAGCCAGATCAGTCCAGAACATCCTACCAGTTGCTCTTGAAACCTGCGATATGAAGCCCCCCTTGCCCCCTCCAAGGAAGCCCGGAGCCCCCCTTTCCCCAAGCCCAGACCTTACTTGTAGGAGAGTGTGTAGCCCACGTGACTGTGACTGACTCTGATGAGAAAGGATCCCAGTGGCTGCGACTCCAGCAAATTCTCTGCGTCCCTGGAAAGGCACACACAGGTGAGAGATGGCTGAGGTCTGCCCGCCCAGTGTCCTGCCCAGACCCTTGGTGCAGCAGTCCTTCCAGGACTGAACAACAACCGAAAACAAGATTGTTTTTCTTGGTTGTTTCAGACTTTGGAATATTCAGGTGTTCCCCCAGAGGTGGCGAAGGCCTCTGATGACCTTGGCCCCAGGGCCCACAGCCCCTGCCGGCCTTCCCATGCCTGGAATCCACTCAGGAAGGCACCTTTGGGTGGATCTGAGGATGACAGGTAACAAAGCAAGAGCTGTTTCCCGATGCATTTGAGCTCAAAACCCAACTCCGCTGCTCATTCACGGTGTGACCCCCGGTGAGGTCAGTCCCTTTCTGACCTGAGCTTCCTCAAGGGGACAGAAAGCCCTCCCTCCCGGGGCCAATGTGAGGACAGACGAAATGCGAGCAGCATGACAACTTCCGCATGGTGCGAGCTTTCGAAATGTTCACCATTAGTACACTTGACCCTTGAACTGACCTGCTGGATCCAAGCAGATTTTTTCCAACAAATACACAAACTGGCCCTCTGAATAGCATTTTTGGTCCGAGGTTGGGAATCCATGGACGTGGAGGGCCGACTGTATGCCTGGACCTACACCATTTTATAGAGGGGACTTGA
>NW_006373872.1:0-1048 GCF_000327345.1 Myotis davidii | reverse complement strand
AAGGGCCAGAAGGCTGAGAACCACTGATCTAATGGAAGGTCTATCGTTTCAGACTTCCTCTAGGCTAGAAACGGGCATATTATTCTGTAAATAGATTTTGCTAGGTCGTTAGCTACTTTTACACATTCAATAAAGTGCATGATCTTAGACAGGAATATGCTTTAACATTAAAAATAACTAAGCATAACTTGCTTTCTAATGGGAAAAATACTCTCCATTCCCTCATACATGGACAATGAATGGATTCTATTAAAAATGCTGAAGGTCTAATGAACCAGCACTGATTACTTAGTCTCAGGTTTGTAAAGAGATATTCAGAAGTGAGATAAAATTCATCAAACCTTGGAAAGATCTCCAGTTTAGCCTCACTCATCTATTGCACATCTGCCTGGCCGCATTATCTTAGTGTTTAAGCATCATTTTTGCATTTCAATGTGGCATTCTATCAGATTAATGCCCAAGATATTCCAGCTGCACTGCAAGTGAGTGAGTGGACATATAGGGATATTATGCATGGCTTGTATCATTGACATTGAGCAAAGGAAATGTGATTAGCACCAAATTGCATCTGACAGGGGAATCAGAAACCTGTCAAACATGATGACATGGATCCAATGTTTAGAAGGCAAAGGGGGGATAAAGGAGCAGGGCAGTCTGGCATGGAGACAGCAATAAAACACAACAGCGATGATAAATTAATTCATTTACTTATGAAAAATTAGAGGCTTCCACACACAGCTCTCATTTATAATCTTGTCAATCTGGTTGAGTAAATAAAAAGGCTCTACATTATTAGTTGAAAACACCAGCAAGTGAGAGGAAATGCAAAAATTGGATTCTTGGCCTCACTTTTAATCAAAGGCAATAATTCTTCGGAATGAGCCACAATGATCTTTGGAAGGGATTTTTCATCTGAAGATACATTCCATCACCTTCTCTATAGGTGTTTTCCTGGGCTCAGATTTAGAGCTGTCAAAATCCCAAGGCAGTAGAGCATCGCAGGCACTAGTTTAATCACAAAGGATATTTAGACAAAAGGACACACGCA
>NW_006373871.1:0-1048 GCF_000327345.1 Myotis davidii | reverse complement strand
ATTTTACATACAAACAACTGTAAACCTACTTTTTAGCCCACCCTTGTATTTGAGAACCTAAACCCATATTCTTTGAAGGTCTTGGATGACTTCTGTCTCCTTGTAGGAATGTGTTTACGGATTAATTATAGTCTAAGTTGCCTTTTACCAGATCAAATATTGTGTGGGTGGTATATTCTAGGAAACTTGATTTTAAAATACTCCACCATGGTTCCTAATATGGAGATGACCATAATTAGAGGAAGCAGTAGGTTAGATTGGAAACGGTTTACGGTTGGGAGCTGGTGTTTTGACCCTTTCCTGTATATTTCGTTGATATTCCCCAACCCGTGGTGGTCTTTGGTCTGTGGCTCATAGCTTGGCCAGGGGGTTAGCCAGAGGTCTCAGTGAGAGCAGTAAAGGAGGTCATGTGTGGCAGGTCAGCAGGGCCGCTACACCCACTTGTCTGGGGAGGAAGTGGAGGCTGGATCAGGAAAGTGGTCTTTTCCTGCTTTTAGACAATGCCAGAGCATCTCAGACAGGGTTTTCCTTTATTTTTGTTTATGTGGAGTTGGTTCAGACACAAGTAAAGTTGTGGTGTCTTAACCTCTAGTAAGATTTCAAACGTACATCTTGCTTCATCAAGCTTGATGGCTTAGGAGTCCAGTTTGTATCTTAGAGATGATAGTATTCTGAATTTAGAAGGATAAAGAAGATACACTTTCATTTAAGTATCATATTTTTTGACTGGTAATTAATGAAAAACACTTTATTTTTCCTTTTTAAGAAGAAGGATAAGAATCCTACACATAGGAAGTTTATTTTCAGAAAACATAGTTTACTTTCATAATATTTTTGTAAAATTGGGAAAATTTGGGTTAAAAACTGGGTTTTAACCTAGTGAGCAGGAGGACTAGGACCAGGAAATAAAATCAGTTAAACTTTTATCCGACTATGCTAGGTATGTGTGAACACATCTTTTTCTCACACAAAGGATGTGCAGGTTTTTTCAAACAAAAATTCATGAAACACTCCTGGTCAGTTTGGCTCAGTAATTAAAGCATCAGCC
>NW_006373870.1:0-1048 GCF_000327345.1 Myotis davidii | reverse complement strand
ACACACACACACACACACACAGAAGGAAAACAGTTGTTTTGTTGTACCTAAAATGGTCTAGAATGATGGAAAGAGTAACAAGATTTTAAAAGTCAACAAGTGGAACTAATTCAATCTATACAGGGACACACTGTCACAGGAGTTGTCTTTTATTTTAAAGGTCCGAGCAGATGATTAAATTTCCTTGGAACATTGTGTTCACACTGAGAGCCTTCCAGATTCTGCAGTTACTTCACATATGCCAGACATGGCCCTTTCTATGGGCTTTGATTTGTCCCAAACACTTCTTTTTATTAGCAGGTCTAAGTGAAGAGAGATTTACCTTGGCAGTATCATACTGTGGATAACACCAAATTAGGTTTGTTCAAAGGACTATCCCCATTCTCTTTATAATATCAAGTCAATTATATCATCATTACACCTTACTAAATGTATGCAGTTCTACTGGTCTTAAAGCCTTTTAGAATTCAGCTGAAAAAAATAAGACCCATCTGTACTCATATAAATAAAAGCATGTCTATGTCTAATTATCCATTAATATTATTTCAGAAAAGAGTAAAAATATGTGAGTGAACCATGGAAGAGAGGACCAAACATACAGGTTTAAAGGGATACCATAAAGCAAGTGAGAAAAGAAACTTTTTACCATTAATTCAGAGAGTGGGAGTGGGTAAAGGACAGTACATTGAAAAGAATTGTAGAACTGCTAAGAGAGGTTGAAGGTTGAAAGAGAATGCAGGTTGTGTAGAAGGACAGCCTTGGGGACCAGCTCCTAGAAATTAAAGGTTTGTTATTCATCACTGCAGCTTCTGTCCTTCACCAGAGGAGGTTCACAGTGAGCGGACAGCCAATGTAACGTCTGGGGAGGAAAGGTAAGGAAAGGATACAGGATTGGAAGGTAAGAGTCTAAGGTCCTAGCTTTTACAGCGTAATGACATTATGACACTTCATATAATCTCTGATCTTTTTCTCCTCCTGTGGTTTTTTTTTCCTTGATGACATGAGAATGCTTAGGACTTTTAATAAGTATAAATGTTTTGTGAGTACG
>NW_006373869.1:0-1048 GCF_000327345.1 Myotis davidii | reverse complement strand
CTCACTCCTCCCCGAGCACTGGGTCTTCACCTCCCTTCCTTCTACCTCTTCAGGCTTTTCTTTTGTCTCAAGTTACCATCTATGCTCCTGAACATTTCTAGCAAATATCAGTTGTGGAGTTACAGGGGCTCATGCTGTGGGCGCTTCCATGTAATTTTGGAGTTCTAAGTGTCTGCCCATAAAGAGTTATGTGGCTGTTTCTTTGAAAATGCCAACATTTGTATCCATAAGGGAAATATTTTATTAAAATATGATAATATCATGGATGCTTAAGTGTGGTGGCTGAGAGCTTCCAGCTGAAAAATTATGTCTTCAAACAAAACCAGAAAATGGTAACAGGAAAAAGAAATAGTGAAAATCTCTGGAAAGCAGGAAGCAGAAGAAGGTGGAAAGCAAGAGACGTCCCTCGAGTGTTGGGCTGAAATTGCCCAGCAGCCTGAGATGGAGGAAATGCAGAGGGCCCCGGGGTGACACTGAGCAGCCATGAGGACGAGTGGTGATCAGGGTAGCGGGACTTGAACGAGAAGTCTGAGGGACTGACTTGGCCACCAAGCAGAAAGGCCCCTTTCAGTGAGAAGCACAGACTGTGCTGTTGAACCTAAGCCCTTATCTAGAAAGGCCCTCAGAGACTTGGTGCTTTCTAACTCCAGGTGTGCCCACTAACCAAGATGAGCCATGCCTTAATGAACTTCCTTCCAGAAAAAGAGAGAGTCTATCCTTTCTTCACCCTTGAAACTAAAGTTAGGTGTAGCACACAGTTCAGCGGGTAGGAGAGACTAATCCTTGAGGAAAACAGAAAGGCTAAAAGGCAAGCCTAGCATTTGGCGTTTTAATCCCTACAAAACATATGATTAGTTGTGGAATTGGGTACAGTTTGAAAATATATTTGGACATTATTTTAAAAAGTGATAAAGGTTCATACAAAAGTAGAAGTAGTTTCAGTTAGATAAGATCAAAGGCTAAAGGATCAGAATGAAATGGCCATCCTTGAGGAAAACAGAATGGGAGAAATCTTCAACACTCTGTGGGATTGAATTTAGAAAAATGT
>NW_006373868.1:0-1048 GCF_000327345.1 Myotis davidii | reverse complement strand
GGGGGATTTGGAAAGACAGAATTATTATATGACTCAGCATCCAGATCCCCCCTTCATTTCTGAGGCAAATTAATTTTTATAAAAGCAATTTAGAAAAATTGTCAGAAAGGCAGAATTACTGTGTTGCTTGTCACTCTAACTTTCTCCTTCAATTCTGAAGTAAATTAGTTTTTCTAAGTGAAGGTTAGAGATATTGTTAAGAACTCAGTAAGGGAGAATTATCCTGTTGCTTAGCACCAGGTGTTCATCTTTCATTCTGATTCACTATTCACTTTGGAGCAGCATTTTTACTTTATTTTTTTTAGTGCTGTGGGCTCTGTCCCATGGTGCAGGTTTTCATGTCTTCTGAATGTTACCAGCTTGATACAAGTAATTGTTGCCTTCTGTTCTGCCACAGCAGAAGGAAAATGAGCACTGGCTCCTGAATTTCTAAGGGCGAAGGCAGGTCTCCGGACTCCCAAGAACAACTGCTTAGTCTATATAGCTAGAGGCGACCTGGCTAGGCTCCGTCTGAAAAGGAGTCCTTTAAATTAGGTAAGGAACTTTATTCAGGGCAGTTTATGCTCTAGCTGTTCTTCCGCAGCCTCTTACTAATTTAGAGTTTCCTTTTGTTTTCCATTACGAAAACTTCAGGGAGCTGAGAGTCTAAAGATCAGTTCATGTTTATTGCGTTCTCACCGCATGAATGGACCGTTTCCGGTCCCCTGGGTAGTTTTTAGAGAACATAAAAATGCAGGTCTCCTGTAGAGCCTTAATCAGAGGCCGGGGATAATGACCAAGTGCTGTCTAATGTCCTCAATGACTCCCCAAGGAGTCCTCAAATTCTTTAGCCTGGCCCTTTTCCCCTACACATGCCAAGAGCCCCAGCTAAGTTGGTCTGCTGATCATTCACGGAAAATAGATACCTTGGAATTGCTGCCCGTACAGCTCACCTGGGGTATTTCTTTGTACCTGTACCTGTGGAAAGCTCAACTTTTTCTCCAGCTTCCAATGAAGACTCATTCCTTCGGAAGCCTTTCTTCCCTAATTCTCGTGTGCATCAACGGAA
>NW_006373867.1:0-1048 GCF_000327345.1 Myotis davidii | reverse complement strand
ATCACCTATTCCCATGATTTTATTTTTGGGATAATTTTTATTTTGTTCCTGGGCTGCCATGTTATCTTGGTTGTTCATGGTATTTGATGGATTCCTCGTCTCTCTAGATATCTATGTATAAATGGCACTCATCTCATAGATAAAAAGTCTTCTTATTGCTTTACAGGTGGTGGTGCTGAAGCAAGATCTTTAAGTCTCTAGCACCTCTGACATTTCAGATGTATGTGCCGGTGGAAAATCACCTGTGTCCCAATAGAAGGTATGTGTCTCCTCTGTGCTCTGGTCATCTTGGTCTCAGAAAACAAATCCCCCAGGGGAATGTAGTGGCCACTGGGGTTCCAAATCCGTGAAATACCAGTGCTGCCCACTTCAGCCAGACGGTGCCAACAGAGAAGCGGTCATCTGTTGGTGTGGGGTGAGCTGGGAGAATTTGGTCACTTCGTTTGTTGCTTTGCTTTCCCAGTAAGGTTGACTGGCAGACATCTGTGGCATCACCTCCATGTCTCCACCCTACCCTGGGATTAGTCACATTGTGCCTGTCACTCAGGGAAAAAATTGCAGATAATGCGCCAACCCTCACTGCTATAGCTTCTTCTGGGGCCTGCTGATGGCTCTTGGGAGGGTGAGGAGAGGTAGTCAGGCTCCATGGCTTTCTCTGTTCGGAATGCTGATTGTCAAAAAACTGGCCACACCTCTGTCCTTTATCCCTGCCTAGGTCACTGGGCTCAAGAACCAGCAACCTTTCAGTACACAGGCCAATGCCCAACCACACTCACCAGGGCTAAGTCCACACTTTTAAGTATAATTGATTGGAATATCAGATGTTATCTCATTAAGAAAAGGATAATTCATTGTATTTACCATATATCTGCTCTTTCTGTTGGTATTTCAAGGTTTTTTCCTTTTTATTTCAATAACTTCCTCTAGCCAATTTTAACAGGTCTTCCAGTGACAAATAATTTTAGTTCCAATTGTCTGAAAGTATCTTTTTTTACTCTTTAATAACTGAAGTACAGGGAATTTATAGTTCACAGTTTTGTTTTGTTTT
>NW_006373866.1:0-1048 GCF_000327345.1 Myotis davidii | reverse complement strand
TCTTCAAATTTACTCTGTTGAATTTTGTTCTTTTAACTAGTTGGATGTACCAGAAAACAGAAACATAGATAAAGATAGACATGTGTGAATGTACTGGTGGGTAATCTTAGGTCAATACCTCTGAGGGTATAAAAAATAGAATTGGGCATAATGGAAAGTTAAACTCTCATGCAGACACTTTCTCTCATGGAGAGTTCTGGACCTGATATGACTTCTCAAAGTTGTTCTACCTTGAGTTAAGGAATCTGAGCCTTGATACCACACATGGGCCCGACATTGTATGCCTCTGCACCCTGGGTTAGGTGGATCTTTTCAACCAAAAACAATTCTCAGAGAGGTCTCAGAGTACAGCACGAAAGCCAACAACTCCCTGAAGATGGAGAGATGAGCATCTCAGTAGAAAAGGGGGTCTGAGTTAGACACTGCAGGACCCCCTATGACCCCCCTCCCTTGCAATGTGTTCAAGTTCATTTTCTTGAGTTGCAAGGATGGTGTCATATTGAGAGCTCAAAACTTTCCTCTGTTGGTGGAAAGTAGGACAGGATGCAGTCTCAGTGACTAGATTACTCTTGACTGAGAATCCATGCTCTTGAGCCCACAAGTAGTCTCCATTCTTTCCACCATAGCTACTCTATTTATGAGCACACTTTGCCATTCATGTAGGGGGTTATGGACAGTAGCTTCCTGATATCAATTGGCCTTGACATTATGTTTATTTAGATGTCTTGTATGTGGGATGTTAGGATAGATGTTACTATGTGATAGAAAGATCATACTTAGTGCACTATTTCCTATGTTCACCTGCATGATTATCCCTAGATTTCCTAGTCACCAAACGTTCAATCTTTCTCCTTTCAGGCCATTAATCCACTTGCTAAGCTATTCATCAATGACCATGATTCAGGGTATAGTCTTACCTTAGGTCACTTCTCTTTCCACATAAAATGGATTGTTTTCCTCACTGGTCTTTCAAACACACGATGAATTAAGCTGTTGTGCAATAGCAGTCCATTTTTTTATTTATCTTTTTAAAATATATTTTATTGAT
>NW_006373865.1:0-1048 GCF_000327345.1 Myotis davidii | reverse complement strand
TTTTTTTTAATATGGCTATGTTCCCAGCTTCCAATACTGAACTAAAATGCAGACACAATGGTGGGCATTATTATGATGTATTTTTTTCTGAAAGATAATACTCTTAAAAATTCTCCATAAGGTATGAAAGCATGTCTATTCTATTTATTTTCATTGGAGAGTTCTTTTTTAAAGCCATTAACTGGGTTAAATCATGTAATTTTTAAAAATCTCTTGACAATTATAAGGCTATTTTGTTTTATTAATATGATGGAATTCATTGTTAGATATTCTAAATTATAACTTGTCTAACCTTTATGGGCTAGGCAACACTTGCTTGGTATTTATTTTTAATAAACTCTTACATTCAATTAATTAATATTTTCTTCAGACATTTAAAATGTACATTAATACATAAATGGTAATCTATAATATTTTTATGATGGCATTATTTATATCAAGGATATGTTATTCTCATAAGAAAATTAAGCATTTTTTTCTTTTTATCTAATTCCTAGTACAACTTGTATGAGATAGGAATTATCAATTCTTTTTTAAATAATTGGTAAAAAATAATCTGTAAACTATTTGAGATGTAGGAATTTTAGGGTTCTTTCTTCTCAGTGTGGCCATATTGAAATACATTGGTCCATTCAACATTTTCATATTTTTCTTCATACTCAGAAAAATTTACTATTATTTTACTAGTACCAGGAAATGCTTTATTTGCATTACAAACATTAAGTTATTTAATTCTCACGATAGTAAAAACCTTTTATTGTCAGAGTGGTTAATCAACTTGCCCAGGCCACATATCTAATAAGAGGGCCACATAGTTAATCAGCATTTGAATTCAAAGTCCATGGTCTTTGACTATAGCCATGAATCTAAAAGCCACCTTCTTAAAAGTAGATTTCAAAAGCTTACGAAACTTTTATTCATTCACATTCTTGGTCTCAATATCTAATTTTATTTTTATTTATAGATTACCTCTCAATCATCTTCTACAACCACTCATTTCCTCCACCCCCACCACATCTCTTTTCTTATCACCTGCTTATGGATATAG
>NW_006373864.1:0-1048 GCF_000327345.1 Myotis davidii | reverse complement strand
GATTTCTAAAGCATCACTTGGCTCCTGTTGGTTCTCTGCTCAGAACCCGCAGTGGCTTCCAGATACAAGAAGCCAGCCCAGCCCCTGCCATGGGGTCTTCTCCGGTGGCGCAGATGAAATTCAGCAGCTCAAAAACTGCTCAGCCCCGAACAGAACCACTCCATTAACATCTACTACTTCACGTTGGACTGGAGGGAATTTTTTAGTTTTATTTCCTTGAACAGCCTCTACACACCTTGAGGCCACTGTGCTACATTGCCTTGGAGAAAGAAAGCACCATCTTTTGTGAGAAGTTCAAGTACCACGGAATATTGGCATCATCAGAAAAGTTCCGAGTCCTGTCTGTCAGGTCCAACAGCTCCCACCAGATGATCATGACCTCTGCCTATAGCCGGTGAAATCAGTCAGCAAAGCCCATCGAGATAGTGATCAAGGTTAAGACCTGGACTAGAGATTGTTTTTTGTCATGATCTTGGCAGGGAATGCAGGTCCAGCCCCAGTCACAAGGTGAGGGTTTGATGTTACAGATCCATCACCACCTCCAGAAAAACAACCTAGAGGGCATTTGATGGCAGGGCTGCCTCCACAAAGCCCCTTTGTGCATCTACCCCTCTCCATCTCTATTGCTGTTAGAGACGGCTCAGGTCAGATGAGGGTTGGGGCAGTGGGGAGGGGAGAATAAGAATTGTTTGCAGTTTATGATTTTAAGTCTCAGGCCATGAATGATGTTAAAAGTAAAGTGTATTGAGTGAGTCTGTGTCTTAGATTCACTGTAAGTCTTGCCTTAGCATCCACAAGGAGGGACTATGAGCCTTTTGCTCAGCTGTTCCCACCAATTGTCCCAGTCCCCATGCAGTGGAGTGGCAGATATGAGCTCTGCACTCAGACTGGCTGGGTTCCAGCCTGGCTCACCACTCACCCACGGTGTGAACTTACAGCCCATTTCCTCAGCCATAAACTAAATGCCAATATCAGCTTGTTCTCTTTATCTGAGTCTACCTCTGTTTTGTTTGTTCATTCATTTTGTTTTTGTTTTTTTAAAATATAT
>NW_006373863.1:0-1048 GCF_000327345.1 Myotis davidii | reverse complement strand
CCTTTAGCATATACTAATCAGTCAGTAAAGTAGCTCATTATTATTATGATTATCATTATGTATACTATTATCTCCTATTCAATATTATAATGAGGATTAAATGAAGCCAATGATGCTATTATTGAATTAATTAATATATGTCAGGTCAGCTGACATAAAATATCCATTAAAATCTTCAACAATGTCAGGTCCCTTAGGAGCGTTAACTAAGATGTCAACCACTTCAGAGGCAAGGGCAAAAAGCCATAGGCTTAGTGGCATGTCTACTCTAATGTTTTCTTTTATTTTCTTTTAAATATAGATCAATGATTTAAAATCACTAGGAAGCGTGTGTTTGAACTTCTGGAGAGGTGCAATAGATGTTATACAGTGCCATGGAGCACAGGGACCCATTATTATATTTCATTGTCTCTTTTATTACCTGAGGGTAAGTGCAGGCAATAGAACAAGGTGTCAAACTTACTTTTAACCTCTGCTAGAGGAAGAAGTTAGATGAAGAGTTGAAAGGTATTTCTAAGTTATTATCCTCAGAGACACCTCACTCGCTAGCCCTTTACAGCTACAGAGCATGAATGTTATCCAGTCTGTAGTGTCAGCCCCTCATATCAAGTTCTACTTAGTCCTGTTGAGTTCTCCACGGGGCCCTTCACCTGAGCGCCTCTGCTTTATCTAATGCATTGTAGATGAGTTAGCTTTTCCCATTGTGCAGTCTAGTCAGATGAATTGTGCTAAAAAACACAATAAACTCCATTTCTGAATATGTAGAAGTTATTTCTTTCCATTATTTCATTTACAACATTCCAGTTCAAATGGAAAATTTACTGACTGTAGCACAATCCCTTAAGATATATATGGTCAGATAAAAAATTAATATTGGCAATCATTGATATTTATATCACTTGTTTGAATTTTTCACAAATTTAACGGCAGATTTTTAAAAAATCCATGATATTTAATTTAAATTGAAGGTTTCAAGTGGATCATGTTGGTTATTTGACATCTAGTATACCTACAATAGATTATGGTTATATAGGTCTATCAGCCATCT
>NW_006373862.1:0-1048 GCF_000327345.1 Myotis davidii | reverse complement strand
TTAGCAACTGGTATGGCTTTAAAATTGGCTGAATAAAATCCTTGGGTATTTAGAATGGGGACAAGTGCCTTAAATACCAGCAGGGAGCAAGCCTACAAGCTTTAATAAGCTGGCCCTAATATTTGGTAGCGGCTCTTTTCCCAGACTGAGTTTTGTGAATTTATCCTTAATGTTGAGCCTTACTTCCAAAGGCAGGTCTGCCTTGAATTTGAACTAATTCCGGTTCTAGAGGACACCAGGAAAGTCAGTTTGATTCCATGATTATTTGAAGGCTTAACCTTCCCGTGGATGTAAACTCCCAAACAGACTCTGCCTTTGTATGTTATAAAGAAGTCCAGCTCAGTTTCTACACTCACCTTCTCCAAGTACTAACCACGTTAGATTTGACCTCATAGTTAATAGCAAATAATCTTTTCAATGAATCTTGTTTTTCTTTATTTCTGGAGGAAAGGGGGAAGGCAAGGGGAGAATATAATCTGTCCCAGAGCCAATTGGGATATAGCAAGATAATAAAGATACTCCTGGGCCCCCAACCCCAATGTTTATACTGCCTCTAACCAAGACTGTTTGGTACATGTAACTCCTTCTCACTTTTCTCAAAACTGTTCACCCTGTAGGAATCATCTTTGAAATAAACCACTAAAATTATTCAACTCATGTCCTATAAAAATGCCCTTCATTGCACCAATAGTATAACATTCTAGAAATTGTACTTATAATCTTTAAAAAGGAGTCAGTAATACTTAATTTGCAATCAAATTTCAAATGGTCTTATTGTTCTATGGTTGCTGGGTTAGAAAAATTCATGATCGCTTCAAGAAATTATGATATAGTTATAATACACTTTAATGCTCTCAGATAAAATGTGCAATATCAATGCATCATAATTAAAATTCATTATTGGAGAAACTCTATTTGCTTCTGCTATATTTAACATTTTTAATTTGAAACATATTGCTATCTCTAATTGCTCTTTCTCAGAATTACTTATGAGACGAATGAGCATTTTATTTGTGTACATCATCCTTTTTAATAGGAAAGGAAGGGA
>NW_006373861.1:0-1048 GCF_000327345.1 Myotis davidii | reverse complement strand
CCTAGATCCAATCAAGATTTACCTGTTACATGTGGTTATTAAATCTCTAGTCTCTTATTGTAAAACAGACAACTCCTCCCTGCCTTTGTTTCCTTCACAAAATTGAATTTTTTTGAAGAGCCCTCTTACAGAATGCATTCTAGACTAGTGTTTTTCAACTGAGCTTATTTTGCAATGTAGAGAAAATTTAGCAATGTTGGGAGACATTTTAGGTTAGGTTGTCACAACTGGGTTGACGTGTCTTAGTCCTTTCCAGCTGGACTAACAAAACACCATAGACTGGGCTTGCAGGTTCAGTTTCTGGTGAGAACCTGCCTCTGGTTCATAGGCTGCTGTCATTTTGCTATAATGGCAAATGGCAAAAGGTGGGAGGGAGCCTCTCTGTTCCTCTTTTTTAAGGACATCAATCCCATTCACCTGAGCTTTGCCTTTATGACCTAAATTACCTCCCAAAGGCCCCACCTCCAAATACTATTATTACCTTGGGGATTAGTATTTCAACATATGAATCCTGGGGGGACACAAACATTCAATCTATAGCAAGGTGCTAGTGGCCCATAGTAGGTAGAGACCAGGAATGCTTCTAAACATCCTACAGTGCACAGGACACTAAAAAAATTATCCAGCCCAAAGTTTCAGTAGTGCTGAGGTTGAGAAACCCTCATCTAGATTTATCGGATTGTTTACTCATGATTAGATCCCGGTTCCATAGTTTTTGGTGAGAAAATGAAGGCACTATTGTGGCTTTTTAGTGAATCTCATCAGGAGGCCCTTGCAAGACTGTCCTTGGTGGTCCCTAAGTCTGATGGCTTAATGTGGAGACTGCTGGGTCTCTCCATTGTACAGCTACATTTCCAACTTTGTAATTAGTAAGTAATCTGTGGGGTGATTTTTGGAGATCTTGTGAATATTTTATTGCCACCAATTATTTTAACCAATAGTTTAAGATTGATGATCCTTTGAGCATCCTCATCAATCAAGGATCCATTGATGATCCTTGCCTGAACCAATTATTACACTGGAAATTGCAGAATGTTTATTTTCTTTT
>NW_006373860.1:0-1048 GCF_000327345.1 Myotis davidii | reverse complement strand
CATAGGTTGACTGACGCTCAACCACTGAGCCACGGTGGTCAGGCTCTTTTCTAACGTTTCTCTCCCCGAGGTTAATAATCCTCTGTTTCTCTTTGCCTCTCTTTAGTTTTCTCTGTACCTATCACTACTTCACTCCTAAATATCCTATCAGAAATGGACATCATTTTATATGTCTGGGGTCAGTTCACTGTTGTATTCTATCCATTGCTATCGTTATAAAGCCTCTCTGTTTTCCTTGATCTCCTTGCATGGTCACATACTCTCTCTCTCTAGAGATGACTTATCACGTTACCAAATACGAAAAATCCAGGTGATCAGCCACTGGATTTAACCAGAGAATATACCCACTCTGTTACCACCTTCTCGACCTTCCCTCTTGTCCTAGACAAACCTGCTCATATCTGGTATAATGTAGCTCTACCCCCTTTGCCTTAGGTCACGTCCCCTCGCAGGCCAGTGAATTATATTTTCAAATAGCTTCAGGCTCATTTCTTACTCATTATTTCATTTGCAGTTGCCTTAGTCCAGCCCTCATTATTTTGCATTTTACTATTGCAACTGTCTCCAATGTGATCTATTTATCTCATGAGTTTATGGCACTCTAGTCTGTCCTCACACTGCCACCAGACGGATTTCCTAGAACACATTTTGGGTCATAGGACTCCCTGGCCTAAAATCCTGTGGGAGTCCCCAATACATGTGGTAAAATGCATACTTCTTAGCATAGCATGCAAAGCTAATTGTGCTTTGGCCTCTTCCTGACCCTTCAAATGTATCTGTTTTAAAGTGGGAGCCAATGTTTTTAAACTGATATTTATTGGGAAATGCACAGTTTTTAAGTACTGTTCAGTGTGTTATGATACTATGTACACCCATGGTATACTATTTTTAGACTTAAGCTCCTAGAATAATTGCATTTCTTCAAATATGCATTACCCTTTAGTACTTCGGCACATGCTTATGCTTTTCCTCCCTTGACCTAAACCAGTGGTTCTCTCTCTTTCTCTCTGGACCTGAACCTGGGACCCTTCAGGCCTCAGGCTGACAC
>NW_006373859.1:0-1048 GCF_000327345.1 Myotis davidii | reverse complement strand
TGAGAACCGCTGGTCTAGGCCCTTACACACTCAGGTTGCCATCAGAGTCATCAGTTAACAATAACTTTTATACAGGGGAAGGTAAAAACTGGGCTGGGGGGATCAAATATTGAATACTCTCAATACCATCATAGCTGAAATGTAGTAGTTTCTTGAAAAATATCTATTAAAGGAAGAAAGGAAGGAGATAGTTGTTTGCCTAGGGAACTGACCTTTTCAATAGGGGAAAACACATTTTTAGGATCCCATTGTGAACCTTGAGGGATCTGAGTGTGTAGCCATGCAGGGTTCAGGACGACCAAGAACACCAGTACAGTGTTCATTTGTGGATACACAGCGTAAATGCAGTGTTCCAGTATTAAATATTTAAAGCATTTGCATTGTCTAACAGCAGACACAGAATGCTTATAACGGTGTGGCATTTTGTTTAGTTTGCCACACCCCTGGAAGAAAGGAAATTGATATTTAGGATTTGAATCCCAGCCCTGCCACTCACTATTTATGTGTTCTTGGGCAAGTTACATGCTTGTCTGTACCTCAACTTCCTGGTCAGATAAGAACGTTGCCTGCCGCCTAGGAGTGAATGTTACTCTTGCTGAGAGTTGAGAACAGTATCTGGCAGATATCTAGTAAGTGCTTTTGCCCTCCATTCCCAGCCCTCCCCTGCTGACATCTGACCCCCGCAGGATGTCCCAGGATCAGCTGGAGGCTGGAGGAAGTAGAAGCCAGGGTTCCTCTCCCCTCTGGGGGCCTCCAAGCTGTGGCTCCTCTGGGTGGCCTTGACCTTGACCCCAGGGCTCTGGGTCTACCACCTCCTCCCATGGCCCCTTCTCCTGGGAGTGGTAGGTTACTTCCTGCTCTTGCTAATCTTTGTCCCTCACTGTCTTCTGTTTGTTTTCTAACTCTTCCATTACCCATGTCACCAATTCTATTAAATTCCCTCTGTTTCAAATATTTAGAGCAGTTTTTCTTTTCCTTATGTGCCCTGACTGATAAAGACTAGGTAAGTGTGTACTGTCCTTGGATAGTTGCTGCTACTGTTGTTGTC
>NW_006373858.1:0-1048 GCF_000327345.1 Myotis davidii | reverse complement strand
AGGGCAGTGAAACTATTCTGTATGATCCTATAATGGTGGGTACATGTCATTATACATTTACCCAAACCTATAGAATGCAAACTAGCAAGAGTGACCCTAATGGACGTTGGTTTAGAATGGTGTGCCAATGTAGGTCCACCAGTTGTAACAGAAGTGCACTCTTTTGAATGATGTTGATAATGGGGGAAGATATGTATATATGGGGCAGGAGATATATGGGAAATTTCTGTACTTTCAACTTCATTTTTGAAATGGTCTGAAGACCTTGTATTAGTTGTCAATTGCATAACCCTCTAAACTCACCTACCCTTTGCCAAATGGGATCTGATCATGTTTGATGTCCATGGTCCAGAAAGCAAGAGGGAGAACCTTCTCTCCTCCTCCACTTCTGTCTTGCATTCCACCTGCAGCATCTTCCTAAGGGAAGTTTCTACTGTACAATAGGGAGAAGTGAGAGTATCAGGAAATTGATATTTTGTTGTTATGTCTTAAGAGGGTTTCCCACTGTCCCGGACAAGTAGTTGTAAAACACTTAGGATGCTTTTGACCTACATCTGAGTTCCCCCCTGCCGGAGCATTCAATTGATTGCATTTCCTGTGCATTGGGTGATAGAAGTCCTCGTTGCTGTTCCATCCTCAGCTTGCATTTGTTTGGGATTTACTCCACACAGACTCTCTCACAGTGTCCGTCATCCTTGCAGGTGCTTTCTTAGGAAGCTTTTCTTCATGCTTGGAGCAACATTGGTTCATGAGCCATACCCATGCATTTTCTTGCACCAACAAACTCTGGAAATATAAGCAGATATTTACATTGTAGGAAGCTGTCCTTTGATACGATAATAAAGAAGCTAGCTCATCTATTCCTATTGTCCAGACAGGAGTCAAAGTAAATTCCACTCTGTCTCCCAACTTCTGCTCTCCAAGTGATCCTACAGAAACCTCCTCACTAAAAATGACTGGCAGGTCAGGTACAGTGGTCCCGAAAGAAATCTTCAGAAAACCCTCTGCCATCTCCTCATTCCAAGCCTTTATAGTTTCAGGGTGTTCA
>NW_006373857.1:0-1048 GCF_000327345.1 Myotis davidii | reverse complement strand
CCTACCCTTGCATGAATTTCATGCATCAGGCCTAAAGAAAATTCAATAAAAGGGAAAAAAGAAAAAATATTATTTAGCTGTATTTTAAAACATTAAATTAGCTAATAATTGGAAAGTATGAGAACTTATATCAGAAATGAAGCCTAATTTGCCAATTGGTTACAGCAAGCAAATTTAATTTTGATTTCTGTGAAAGACATTTCTACAAGTACTCTAGTATTATCGTTATGGTGAACATTAAAGAAAACACCTTTTCTATTATTCATTATTTTCATTACTAATTATGCTAATTATGTTTAACCAATGAATCTTAATAGGATAACTTTTTAAATTTCCATTTTGGAAAGAGTCACATTGAGATACAAATGAGGTCTTAATTTTTTTGGAGGTCATAAAATTAAGAAATAGACCTATGAATCTCACTTCTATTCTTCTGGTATTTATGACCGTAAAAGGTTTTTATCAGGGCACAATAACTTCTCTATGGCTTAGAATTAATGATCCTATAAAGTAGGGACTATATGCTTCCTTTGTAAGAGCAAACAGAAACTATTCTGTGGGAGAGAAATAAGCAAAACAAAACATTGTATTTTAGCTACTCTTACGTTTTTCAGATGCAATGGCTAAAAAACATGTGTATTGCTACTTTTATACAAAGTCAGTGGAATTTCAGAAAAATTAATACTCTGTTCATTACTGAAAATATACCAAGTGTGAATGTAATCTACCAAGTGTGAAGCAGTAAGTAGAAATTCCAAAGTAAGGTCTCAATGTGAACTGCTAATCAATCCAACCTGCATTATCCCAAATAAATTCATGAAAACATTAATGCAATCTTCTCCAGAAAACATTTCTGTAAAATATTTATGTTATTCAGATAGCTTTGATGGGGGCTAAGTGAGGAAGATATTTGAATGAACAATTATAGAGATGAATTATAGAGATGAAGAAATGAATAACAGGTCACGACAAAGACGGGAGAACTCTGGTCTCCAGACTCCAAGGTCAATGCTCTTCTCCATAGCTGATCTAGACTAAAATGGTTCCT
>NW_006373856.1:0-1047 GCF_000327345.1 Myotis davidii | reverse complement strand
AAAATATTTGAGGGTCATCTTAAGAGAAAAAATAACTTTACCAATTACAATACTTACTTCAAAATTCAACCATTGTTATCTATCTATCCAGCCCTGAGCTTTTCCAAGGGTCCTCTGCAAAATTTAAACCTCCAACTAATTTACATCATTGGATTGAGACTTCTGCTTCCAGCTATGATACAATAGCTCATAACAGACTAACTCTCCCATTGTGAACAACTATAAAGGCCGGATAAGATACAAAAAGTATATGAATGAATCAGAGAGCAACCAAGGCAGCCATAATTTAATAATCCAAGAATTTGAGAGAGAGAAATAAAAACTTTCTCCACTGCTTTTCCCCCTCAAGACTTTGCCAATTTGTAAGCTGTGCAGGATGAAGAGTGAAAACATTAAAGTAGGAGATCAGAACTTTTGACAGACTAGTGTGATGAGGGAGATGGAAAATGAAGTTCAGGATTAGCAAAGTAGTCAGGACATTAGGGGGATGAGAATGAAGAAAAAGAAAAACTTCAGAGAAGTGAAGACTTCTTTATATGCCATTTCTTTTCTTGAGATGTTTGAAGATTCCTAAATTATACTAAGTAACAGACTTAGGGAACAAGAAGAGGAAGTGGCAACTAATAGAAGAGGAGGCTACAAAGCTAAACAGAACTTTCAATAGTTTCAAAATAACATAAAGACAAAAATTGGAGCTCAGAGCCAGCCAAAGGCTTTTTGTAGGAAAATCTGGAAATGTACAACTTAGGAATGAAAGCAAACATCCCCAACGATAGGCTCTGACAGACTGAAAATTAGCCTCAAATCATCTGAAAGCCTTATTGGATCCAGAAAATCACTCCCTAATCAGTGCATTCTCACAATGGGTAAAAACGATTGGTCCTTTGGTAGGAAAACATATTAGATGTTAGTTCTTTTTCCTCTAAAACTCATCCCTACTCAACAAAATATTGTGCCTTAATATTTATTTTAAGAGGTGGTTTACATTTCTAAAACATGAGTAACCTATAGAGGTTGTTTATGTTTTATCCTCAGTGCTGTTTAAAA
>NW_006373855.1:0-1047 GCF_000327345.1 Myotis davidii | reverse complement strand
TTTTGTGCACCGGGCCTCTAGTATATAATAATGGGATACCCCCTGGCCCAATAACAACCATACTCCTGTATTTCTCAAGCATTTTTGGATCTAGAACTTATTCTTTGATGATTATTGATGTAGAGCTATTGTTAAGTGATTTTTATCTTCTCATTAAATGACCTCTACACAATGACCTCTAGCTTTCATGGCCTGACAAAAGTCTACAACTTATTCCAGATACCCCTGATTGCTATTAAAGTTATGATACAAGAATGGCTCTAATTAGGAGATTTGGCTTTCCTTGGGGTAGTATTCTAGACACCCGGGCCATCCTATCTCTTCATCCCATTTATCCCTAGTGATATAAGTTTTTAGAGTAAAAGGAGAATATTTTGTTTACTGGTTATTCTCTGGTGTATGCTACAGATAAAACTCCCCAAACAGAAACATATCCAACTTCTGTGCTGAGATTTGTATAGAAACATCATTTTTTTCCCCACACCCAACTCTGAAGTTCCACTCTTACGTTAATTACAGACTTCTAATTTCCTTATCACACCCTACATCTAGTCCCTGATCAATTTCATTTCCTTTCTGTTTTGTTACCCAGTGGCTGCTATTTATGATATATATTATGGTACCCTGAAGAGTTATACAAGAAAGTGAATGCCCTGGTGACCCTTGAATTTAAAGTGTTATTCAAACTGCTGCCTAGTCTCTTGACCTGTCAAGAGTCAGGGGCGGATCAATGGGAATTCTCTTCAGTATGAATCAGGTGAAAACCACTGATGAAGTTCATTTCCAGCCACACAAAGTTCAAAGGCATTGGCTTGAGTAATGTTATGTGTTTATTAAGGAACCTGTGGATTTGATGTGGGTGAAAAGATTGGTGCAGTATGGCTCAGATGCAAATCATTGAGTATAATTGATTTTTGATGGCTGGCTACCTGCCACCAGATGTTCATCAATTAGGTAAGTTTTAAAAACCTACACAGTTGCTTATTTCATGATCACTATCACAGTGGTTGAGGTACTGTTTCATTACATAAGAAGTCATCTCTGTGT
>NW_006373854.1:0-1047 GCF_000327345.1 Myotis davidii | reverse complement strand
ATAGATTAATAAAAAAACCCAAATAATCAAGAAGTAGATCTTAAGAGATTATAAATTAGGAATCAGCTTTAATTTCCCCCTTAAGACTTATTATGTGGCATGTATCAGTAAAATTAGAACATTTAGTAAGTTTTACCTTATCATTTCTTTGGATTTATCATCTTCAGTCTTCCCATGTGAGAGGAATTTACTCAGTTAATTATTTGCCTTCTAATAAGTAACATTCTTGTTGGGCATCTCCTATTCAAAGTACCTTTGGTACCGTTGGCCAGGCGCAGGGCGATGGGGCTTTCTTTCGTTGCAAGCATCTGGCTGCTCTCTTTTGTTTGATCAGTGTAATCATAGGGCACTTTTAGGTTTCATGGACTAGTCCAAACTGTTTTTATTTTTCTTAGTATAATTATACATTCTTCCACACAGAAGCATGGCTAATGGTGCATTTTAAGTTCGTGAACAATTTAGAAAATAAGTTATTAAAACATGTTTTGTTTCTAGCTTGCCCACTAGCAAACTATACAGTAGTCCCTTTCTGAACAAGAGGAAATCAGCACACAGGGCAGATTTATTTAGTTATTGATGCTGTATTCTTAGAGGGAGCCCAAAGGAGGAAAAACACATGTCTAGATTTCTGAATGAGAAGAGGAAGTGCCCAAAGTGTGTAAACTTGATCTTCTGAGAAGAAAAGTGGTTTTTATCTGTTGCAGGTGTTAGTGACTGATAATCAACAAGAGAATTTGTAAAAATGCAGCATAAACTCATGGAGAGAACATAAGCTTTAAATTTTAAGTTCCAAGTTTGGTTCATTCAAACATTGTGGCATTGAGTAAGTTACTAATGCACTCTGAGCCTTGGTTTTCTCTTTTGCCCAATGGGCATCATATCACCTACCATCTGTCATAGTAGATAGTAGCCATAAATGAGAAATCATAGAGGATTGGACAAAAATATTGGTTTTCTTACCACTTTCTGGCAACTCAGAAATCACAGCTCTGGAAAAATAATGGAAAAGTCCTTAATGTTAGCAAGTGAAAACATGGTCAGGAAGAA
>NW_006373853.1:0-1047 GCF_000327345.1 Myotis davidii | reverse complement strand
CAACCACTGAGCCACACCAGCCAGGCTAAATATTACCTTAATTCATTTTCTTTTCTCCATTCAAGACTTTTATCTATACCGCAATACTATAAATTTCATAGTTCTTATCTCATACCAACCTTTTTCTATTTTGTCATAATTTATGTCTGACTCCCAGGCTATTCACTC
Source organism: Myotis davidii (assembly GCF_000327345.1). Taxonomy (NCBI): domain Eukaryota; kingdom Metazoa; phylum Chordata; class Mammalia; order Chiroptera; family Vespertilionidae; genus Myotis; species Myotis davidii. The sequence continues at coordinate 879 of NW_006373853.1, read as the reverse complement.
CAAAGCAAGTCTTACCTTGTTACATCCATGCCCAACAACTTTTAGTGAGTTAATATTTCTGTCTATTTTCAAGGCTCTATAACCTGGCCTCATGCCATTTGGCCAATAGACATAACTTTGGACTTCACATTTCAGGAACGCTATGTTGTTAGTAGGTCCATTGCCCAATCTGGTGATAGAGTATGAACTATGAGCGGGAATGGGGCTGGTGATATCCTGGACACCTGGACTTGATTCAAGTAGGAGATTGCACTACAGGAGTTTCATCTGATATGCTGTCATCATAGTTTCTGAGCAATGAAAACTAGGGAAATTAATGGAGTGTGTTTTATTCCCTTTCCCTCATAGCCATACTCTTCAAATGCAGCAAAATTGATGAATGAGAGGCTACTGAGTTACTGAAGGGGAAAAGTAAAGGGAGGACATATTATATTTATTATTTCTTCAGATAAAGCATGAGAAGACTGACAAACAGAAGAGTGTGCTGAGGATGAAAGTCATGTCTGCATCTCCATTTGTGTGTGATCTCTCTTGGTGTTCTTCACAAGACCTCTTCTGCTCCAAATGACATTGTAGTCATTCCCTTACATTAGGTCACTGCATCTCATCAGTCCAAAAAATAGGTACGGCCATTGTCCACAACATTGAATGCATGTCTTTTGCTGAAGTGGGTCGTGCTGCCTGAGGAGCCTGTTACCTCCCATAGCTTCCCCAGGATGTCTCTCACTGACTGGGCTCCTCTCCATGCCTGCTGGGAATCATGGCGCCTGGGTTCCAGAAGCCCTTCCCATTTGATTTGTCATGATAGGACATTCTGTAGAATTTTCTTAAATACGTAAAGTGGTTTTGCATACTAATTCACCAAAGTACCAAATGATA
>NW_006373852.1:0-1047 GCF_000327345.1 Myotis davidii | reverse complement strand
GCAGAGATACTAAAGTACTTCATTTTTTATTAATTTCTGTATTTATAAATACATAGATATGAAAAATAATAAACTAGCATATATGTCTCTAAGGGCATGATTTCAATGATTGCTGCTTATTCTTAAGTTTTCTTCTTAACAAGAGAAAAAGACTTGAATATGAATCACTTATTTAAATGCACTTGATATTTTCAGAAAATGTAGAAGTGGAATATCAAAGAAAGATATGTTCCTTTTTTGCATTTTATTTCCTTTATATGGTGAAGGAAAAAACCCTTAGTATTCAACATCCAAGCTTCATTTTCAACAAGAATCAGAAAATTGTCAAAGACAAACTGTTTTTCATCATACAAATGACTTGATCACAGATAATAAAATTGCACAAACCTCAAAGCCTAAATAACCATGTAAATGGGTTCTATGTTTTCTGAGACAGATGGTGGATCGCAACAGTGATGGGTTATGAATTCCAAAAAGATTGTCCTCCAGAATATAACACAAAATGACTGAAGAAGTGGATTTAAAATATAGTTAAAGTGGAACCAAAATAGAAAAACATCACATCGGTTTTTAAGAGATCAAGAAGACAGAAACAGAGAACACGAAGATTGTATTAAAAGTAATCTGGGAAGAAAACCATTTTGAGTTGAAATTTTATGCATAAGAAAGAAATTGGAATGTGTTTCAACAGGATGAATAGTGGTATCTGTTTTATTCCATGTCATGTCTAAGAGTGTAGAAAACTGCAGCCTACTGTGTCCATCAACCACCTTATCATTTGCCACTGTTCCAGAGGTATGCCCACCAGCCCCAGTCATTGTTGGGAACTCTTAAGCGCCTGCATCTAGCTCTTAGCTGGAACTGTTATGAAAAAGGATTAAGACCTAATTAATGCAATCTTGCATTTCAGTAAAACTCAAAGGAACCCAAATGAAAGTATAAACTACTCTATCTAGGTAAGAGTGGGCAGTCATTATTTGTCAAAAGGCCAATAACGAACTCCAGGGAGGTGTGGGCAAATATGGGGTAGCAAAGAAATCAGGAGTG
>NW_006373851.1:0-1047 GCF_000327345.1 Myotis davidii | reverse complement strand
ACACACACACACACACACACACACACCATGGTTATGCTTTTCTGAATTACTGTTTCTAATAACTGTTTATATATTATCATTCCAAGTAGGTTAGGAAATCATTGAGGAAACAATCTTGTCATTTTCATCTTTATATCTCTTTCACTTACACTGGACCTAAAAGAATGCCTTTAAATGGATGTTTTGTAACTGTTCTTTGAACTAAAGAATGAATCTTTCTTATCCTACTCACATCTCTATTTTATTTGCCAGCTATCCTGCAAATATCTACTCATCTACTTGATGAGTCTTTCAGAAATCCTTGATATACTGACAATAAGATTACTGATTTATAAGGTTCAAAATTAATCTCTTGCTACTTTATTAAAATTTTGTATGTTTGCTTATCTTGGTATTTCATGATGTCTTGAAATATTGACAATATATCAGTAATTTTAGCCACAAATTAGTTTAGTGTGTAAATGGCCCTTGAACCTGGAACTCACTAAATCTGTTGCTCTTTTACAAATATGTCTCTAATGCTGGGATCAGTTTTCACTTAAGTATTTGATTTACGTTTCTAATTATGAGGACCAATATCCTTAATGGAAATGAGGATGGAAAAATCAGAGGTAAGTAGTGCTGCCTTCTCTGTCCAATCTTTTTTATCCTTTACATGCCCCCAAAGCAATGATTCTCTTCATATCTTCCTCACCTCCTCTCTCTCTCACTCTAGCTCTTTCTTCAAACTACAGATGATTGCTGACAATGGTTCAATCTCAAAATGTTTGACTTTATGATGATGCAAAACTTATATGCATTCAGTAGAAACCATACTTCTAATATGAATTTTGATCTTTTCCTGGGCTAGCATTATGCGGTGGATTCTTTCTGGTGATCCTGGCCCGTGTCAGCAAGCCACAGCTCTCAGCCAGTCATCGCGAGAGTAAACAACCCATATTCTGCAGTGTGCTGTGTTGCCAGCATTTTTTGGATACTGTGTTCTTAGAATGTTGAAAGTAGGCTAGAATAAGTTATGATGTTCGGTAGGTTAGGTGTATTAAATGC
>NW_006373850.1:0-1047 GCF_000327345.1 Myotis davidii | reverse complement strand
ACCAACTGAGCCACACCAGCCAGGGCTCTTCCTCTTTTTCTTATCAGAAAGGTAGTGTTGCATCATGGCTAAGAATCCAGGTAGATTTTCTGGTATTTAATACTTGCTTTGTTACTTACTAGCTGTGTTATATTGGGCAAGTTATTACATCTCTCTGTTGGTTAAGTTTCATTCCATATAAAATGAAGTGACAATAATAATGATGATGTTACTTCATAGATTTATAGAGATTAAATAAGTTAATGTGTGTGAAATGCATATAATTGTCCCACTATAAGAACCATTTTAAATGTTAACTACAATGACCTTGATTTCCACTCAGTTTTACCAATGACCTTCACCTTCATGGATAACTGATGTCCATCATGCTTCTCATTGTTACCATGACCAAGTTTTACCTATTCTGACATTTCAATTCATGAATAGTTTCCCTTGCTACCCTGGCCATCTCTTCTCTCAATCATTCCAGCCTTCACCAGCATGAACAGGTTTGCCAATTAACATGACCTTTTTTCCCTCCCAGAGCACTTTTCTGTCATGTGATAACCATCAACTTCTTGCCCTACAGCTACTTAATAGGTTTGAACCAAATGGGATTCTGTTAATGACCTCCTAGCTACTTGTTCTTTTTTTTTTTAGAATTATTATTGCCACTTTTTTTTTCCTTACTGGATTATTCCCTGGAGAAATAGAGATTTGTGTTTATCTTCATCAAAGTGATTATACCTTGTGAGGTCAGCTGCATATGAGAGGAAAGAGGATTCAGGAGGAAAGATTGAAGAAGGTACGCAGTGGCATGGCAGGTAGCTGAGATAAAGGGGACTGATCTCATTACAATCCTACACAATCTTGTAGTTCCATGAAGCTTGTGAATCATTAGCTTAGACATAAGTTGTTAAGGACGTGGAGTGGAACAAATAGAGGGCACATGTACACAAGCTTTTAATCGATGCTTCAGGGAATTGTTGTACAATAGCTGTAACAAGTGGGGTTAAAGAATTACTTATTTCTGGTTCCTTTGATTACTCTCCTTTTGACCTTGTCTAA
>NW_006373849.1:0-1047 GCF_000327345.1 Myotis davidii | reverse complement strand
TCAATAAAATATATTTTTTAAAAATAAAATAAACCCTAGTTAAACCTAACCAAAGAAATGAGTTCAGAATGGATATCAATACAAAAGTATTTCAGATGCAAATAGAAAGTTCAAGCATGACTTAGGGGATTTTTCCTCCTCTATATTTTGTTTTACCTCAGATTTTTCTAAACTGAATAGTCTTTTCTAGCTTTGATAATTTATGTAATAGTTAATGAAACAGATGTACACTTTTGCTTATGTTTAACCACTCTGTGTTTTAGAAAGTGTTTTAAAACATAGTTTCAAATTTTATTGCTCATGGTAATGGCTGTATCTGCGACATGATTCATTAATTCAAAAAATATTTGTTGAAATCCTAATATGTGCCAGATACTTTACAGGGCACTTCTGTTATCTAATAGTAGCTTTAAAAGAAATGTAATGAGAACTGATATAAAGTAAAAGGGATGAGAGAGGACAGAAGGCCTATTATAGATAAAGAAGTTCTCTTTGAAGAGGTGACAAGTGATCAGAGTCCAAAGTGAAAGAATGAGCCATGAAGATGTCCTACTAACTCTGGAATCACATGCCACACTGAGGGAATTTCAATGTAAAGGTTCAGAGACAGAAACATGCTTAACATGCAATTAGTATTAGCATGTGGCCGGATGTGACAAAAATGTATCTTCAATGTGAATTTGATATTTAGTAGTGAGGAAGAGAACCTGAATATTTTATTTAAAAAAATGTGTTCCTCCAACTTCTTTTTCAAAGTTGTTTTTGCTACTCTGTGTTCTCTGCATTATTGTATACATTGTAAAAGCAGCTTATAAATTTTTGCAAAAAAAGAAACTCAGCTGCTGGCATTTTATAGGGATAGTTTTTAATGTGTAGGTAAATTGAGGGAGAATTTCAATTTTAATATATTGAATCTCCCAATCTATGAATAAGGAATGTCTCAATTTATTTAGTCCTCTAATTTCTTTTAGTGATAGTTGGTTGTTTTCAGTATATAAGTCTTGCATTTTTGTTACTTATTCTTAATATTTTTATTTTTGATCATGT
>NW_006373848.1:0-1047 GCF_000327345.1 Myotis davidii | reverse complement strand
CTGAAATCAATAAAAATATGTTTTTAAAAAATTCTTAGAGAGAGAGGATGCCATTTACTCCTTTGATCCCCACATGCCAAGAGTGTTGGACCTCACTAAGTATTTGTTGCCTGACTAGCGATCTGGTCCTAAACCTTCCTAAAACGTTCACTACGCAGTAATTTAAAAAAAATTAGGAACTATGCTCAGTTCTGAAAGAATCTGGGGATGCAAATCTGAATGAATCAGCAGAAAAGGATGGCAAACTAGTACTTTTGATGCCGCATGAAAATGCATCTGTCACTAGCAGATATTCAATATTTGTATATTTTTCTGTTCATTATTTCTCCCTTCATTAGCTAATAAATTTCAAGAAAGTAAGAATTAAGTTCACTATTATAGTTCCAGTATCTTCTACAGTAAAAGTGGTAGACACATAGGAGTAAAGGATGCTGCCTGGAGGAGAGATGACAATGGCTAAGCTCTAATTATGAAACAGTTCTAAGCATTTTCAACACATTATCTATTCTAATGTGTACAGAAATCCTAAAAGAAGCCACATTTTACAGACCAGAAAATGGACAATGAAAGGCTGACTTGCTGAAGAACACAGCACATGGTGCAATCAGGATTTCAGCACAGCTAACTTCGGAATCTTTGCTCTTAACCTCCACACTGCATGGTCAAAAAGTGAGTGATAACTGGCTAAGTGAAGAGCAGCAGATGTGGCCTTGAAGGAAAACATTCCAGGCAGAAGGAATGGCATGAGAAAAACCAACGCAATCTGGCTTATTTCAGGAGGTATAACCCTTAACTGCTGAAAGATGATGCTGGAGAAGTAATCATGGCCAGATCATAAGGGATATGTATATTCTATAGAGCAATGTTTCCTTTAACCAAAATTACCAGTGAAGGAACATAGGCTTTGAATCAAATAGTTCTGGGTTAGAAAGCCAACCTCATCATTTTGTTAAAGGATCTCACTGAGCCTCAATTTCCTTACCTGTAAAACAAAGAACATGAAAATATCTATGTTATTAAGCAGCTGTGGGAACAAAAAATAACAAA
>NW_006373847.1:0-1046 GCF_000327345.1 Myotis davidii | reverse complement strand
AGCTCAAAAGGTTCGCCATCATTGTTAGAGCATAATAGTTTCCCATACTTTCTTAGAACTATATCGTTTACGTTAAACGTTTTGGGGAGCAGGGTAGAAATGACAAGGATTGCGTGTGCTGCTTGATTGAATTTTTTCTTTCCTTAATCAAAGCCATAATCCCTGTTTACATCTGAACTTTGTTTTATTGATTGTTTTGCAGCGAAAACGGAAGCAGAGCGCCCAAGATGAAGATGCTGTTAGCCTGTGTAGTCTCGACATTGGTGTAAGTACAGCACTTCCCACTGGGAACACCTTTCATTCTCAGTCTATTTGTTACCATGCTGTGCACGTAACGTGGCTTCTAGGATCTGACGATGGAAGTCGTGACCTGGGAGAAAATACTTTTTAAACAAAATGTTTCATTTTACTGGAGAAAGCTGTGTGGCCAACTTAAACTTGCAAGCCAACTTGTATACCGCTCACCTTTTCTCTCATAACATGGGTTATGAACTCAGTGCATCTGCGTTGAATCTAGGAAAAGGTCACCGTGCTATTTTAGAAGCCGGTTCGAGAAGATGGACTAGATGTTTATCCCCCTTTGGAGAAGTTAGCGAGTTGACCCAACCCAGGCAGCTGGCGGCCCAAAGGCCAGAAGTCTCCAGCAGCTGGCCAAGTGAGGGGCTTTGGATTCAACAGATGGTGGTTTCAATGAAGATTCTTACCATCTTTGTGACACCTTTCCTCACCTCTGAGTCCTCATCTGGAAAACAGGGGTGAATTTTTATGAGGATCAAATAAAACAAAAGTGAGAATATGATGCACATTACCTAGCATGTGCCAGGCACCCACCAAATATTAATACTAATTAGCTTGACTGCGTTTTCTTTAAAAGACGTTTGCAAAAGCTATTTCAGTGACATGGTAGTTGAGTGCTGGTGATGATAGAGGAAAAAGCTTTTCTTTTGAATCTTCATAGAACGTGGATTATTGGGTTCTCATCTGACAACATTTACTTGCTGGTGTGAGTAATGCTCTTAGTTATTTTTAGTTCTTACAGAGTTTTC
>NW_006373846.1:0-1046 GCF_000327345.1 Myotis davidii | reverse complement strand
GTAATACTTTCAATAATAAAGATTTTAAAAAATGCTGCTGACATCCCACAGCTTGGCACCTTCAGCAGAGATTGGTGACTTCTCTCAAATATTGAACTTTGTTGTTTTCAGAAGCGACATGAGGTTACTAAAAATAAATATCTGCTTAGAAGGCTATGAACATTCAGATGTTAAAACACATCTTTTTTTTTTTTACTGCTATTTCTTTTTTGTTTTGGGTTTGCTTTGTTGTTGTCCCTCCCTGATAGTTTAAAAACAACCTCCCTGGGATTAGAAGTCAACTCTTTGCAAGGCTTTGTGAGTGTCTTGTGATCTAAGTTCTAATAGACAGTGTGCCACTCAGAGTAAGCGAGTCCCAGGGAAAGCAACTGGCCCTTTGATGACTCTCAGCCCTTCCCATTCCTCGTCTGAGATGTGCCCGTGAGAACTGGCTGCTGGTAGCTGCAACACTGAACAACAAAATGCAAACCAAACAAATAATCCATTTCCAAGGTTTGCCTACAGAGAGAGAGATCTATTTATGAAACACATATTGTTCAGTTTCAGGGGAAAATCATGTAATCATTGCAAGGGGAAAAGCATGGAAAGTGCTTTATTTTGCATAAAAATCTCCTTGCTCTATGATTTATGTGGCTCAGATTTTCAGGCTGGGGGAGCCATGGGTCTTAGTGTCCCACGGACGGAAAGTGGAATTTAAGATGTAGAGAGAATCATAGATCACAACAGAACATTGGCATTTATTAACCTGGTGTGGGCTAGGGATGGGGGCGGGGGTGGAGGGGATCCTAGACAAAACAGAACAATAAAAATGTTCTTTTGCTTTGGAGGGATAGTAGAAAATAAAGATAGATTGACCCAAGGCTCCAGGCAGTATTAGCACCTAGAGCAGACAAATCATTTCCTGCAATTAATATCTGAGCACTCCACTAGGTTCTGAGGAACTTCAGTAGGTTATTTGGGTTATCAGCATTGACTTAATTTACCAGTTACCAGGTGCTAAATAGAAGCTGCCTACCACCGCCCCCTCATTAAGAATGCTTATTGCA
>NW_006373845.1:0-1046 GCF_000327345.1 Myotis davidii | reverse complement strand
ACATCGATTGGTTGCCTCCTGCACGCACCCAAATCAGGGCCAGGGGATCTGCAACCAATGTACATGCCCTTGATTGGGACCAAACGTGGGACCCTTCAGTCCACGGGCCAACGCTTAATCCACTGAGCCACACAGGTTAGGGCAAAAATGATATAGACATATCAATAAATATAGCATAGCTAGAAAGCAGCCTGATATGGCTATATGGATCCATTGATCCACATTATGTAATAGTTTATTATTTAAGCTGAGCTTGGTTGTTACTGCTTGCACACCAAATACACATTCAATACCTCTCTAACTTAGAAGTCAATAACAGCTCTCCCTATCTGAAATTTAGTCCTGATTAAGAAAATAAATAAAACAATCATATAAAGTCTATGCCATAAGTACTTATTCATAACTTTCTTAGAGCCATAACTTTTGAGTAACTGATGAAAACCATGGATCCTTTTTCCAGAAAAACACGTAGGTGGCACAAACTCACATTTTGCTTATAATATCAAGCCATTTGCAGACACTCTGAAGTCCATTCATTATCCTTGGATTTCAGGCTACGTTGTCCTTGTCTGGAGTTTGCAACTTGCTTGTATATACAAAACTTTGTATTTATCCTGCAATTATCCTGGGGAACAGTTATTATTATCTCCATTTTGTAAATGAAGAAACTGAAGCTCACGTAGTACTAGTATGTTACCAAGAGTTAAATTCATCAACAGAACCAAAGTCTTCAACTTCCTGTTTGAAAAAAGAAAGAGCCAGCTCTGAGGGAATGGCTGACAACATTGCTATAGGGGCATACTGCAGAAGCTTTAGAACAGGAACTCTCAAGCTGGGACCATGGATGGCCTTCAGAGATCAGCCTGAGATTACAGGCAGAATTACGGGCTAGAAGTATGTGTGAGGGAGAGAAACCGAGGGCCATGCCTTTCACTGAATCTCAGTATTCTCTGATTCAAAACAAACAAAACTCTTAGTATGATTCCTTTAGATATAATACTTAGTATGTTTGGTTGCAGCGGTTCTCAACCTGTGGGTCACGACCC
>NW_006373844.1:0-1046 GCF_000327345.1 Myotis davidii | reverse complement strand
TGAAGTAAAATACTGCGCATATTTTAAAAGCGTTGGGTGGTAACCTGTTCTTCAGATTTCCTTGAATGAGATTGGCTAGTGAGAGGAACAGTGTCCTGGGGCGAGTGCCAAGGTCGGCATATCCAGTTCTCAAAACCTCCCTCATCGGAGTTGTTCTCTACTGGGTCTGAGCCTCTGGATTTTACTTTCCACAAACAGTACTTACTGCCTTTGTCAGTTCCTTCATCAGTACTAATGTATTAGTAGTGCTGCTATAGCCCTTCCTGTTGCCTTTCCTCAGGGGAACTGCATCTTATTGAGTAAGGATGCTTGCGTAAGGCAGCAGGTCAGAGCTCATTGGGATTCTCCCCCAGAGCAGGCACAGTAGCATGCTGAGTTCTCAGAAAATGGCCTGGATAAATGGCTTCCTCCTCCACACTCTATCTGGCTACTTTTAACTAACTTGGCCATCTATGGTGTTTAATACATTCCATGGAACTGATTAGTTTACTTTGAGGATGGATCTCCGAGTCGTCCACCTCCCCAGGCGTCTTAATGCTGGTTCTTCAGAGCTGCATCAGGCAGACACGGAGTCAACTTTCAATAACAGGTAGCGAGGTGACCCCTGTAAGCAGCTGAACAGGTGAAAGGGGGGTTAAATTCATTCCAGCTTTTATATGCCTTCAGGGCCTGATTTGCTGGTGTTTAAATCTCTGGGAAAAAGCAGTCAGAAGTTTAAGCATTTTGCTACCTCTGCTGCTGCGTTCCCATGGGAGCAGTGCCCTATTTCTTACCATTATTCATAGTCGTTCTGCCTCTAAATGGCGATGCTTCTGAGGAGGATGGTGCAGCGCTGCGGATGCTGTTTTGCCTGAGCTGGGAAGACATTCCAGAAGCGCTGTCACCAAAGATATGCTTCTAAGAAGGATGCTATTTTGCCATGAGCAGATGAGATCATACATTATATTTAGGTTTCATGGGGAAGGCAACTGCTAATGGTTACAGTCTGGTTCTAAACTTTATATTTTATTTAAATTGCATTGGCTTTAAAAAACAGCAACTCTTCT
>NW_006373843.1:0-1046 GCF_000327345.1 Myotis davidii | reverse complement strand
TTTTTTTTAGGTGTCAGAGGCATGAAAATAAACTATGAAGCGTGTGTATAAAGAGATTCTTGGAGGCAAGCCAAGTGTTTCTGGAGGAGAGAAGCAGAAAATATGGAGAAAGGTATTGAGTGGGAGAGAGCTGGAGAGGTAAGGTAAATTCACCAGTGATGCCATCTCCATCTTGTACGGTGTCAGATAACACTGTTATTGTACTCTAATTTTTTTGCTATAGATATTTGTTAAACTGGACACGTTTTTATGCTACTACAAGTACAAAACAAGAGTGCTGTGCACGTGGTTTTATTTCATCTTATTAGAAGGGTAGTGGGATCCTTTGGGTAGGAACAGATAGAAGCTGTAACTAAGCAACAGTTATCACCAAGGTAAAATACTTTTGGATAATCATATATAACATATGGATAAGCTTAAATTATCCCTTAACAGTTCAGTTTAGTCTCCTACTTAGAGGTATATTTTCTAGGTAATTTATCTAGGTAGTTCTAAGTAGAATAAGATATTCTACAGGAATCGCTTGTAAGTTCTTTTCAAAATCAGAAGGTCGGTTGATATTGTCTGCATGAACACTTTTTCAAGCTAACATCATCTGGATTTATTATGCAGAACTCTGGGACCTCAATCAAGAAATGATGCAACATCAGCAAAGTCTTAAGGCTTTCTCTTTTTAAGGAAAGGGAAGGCATGTGATTATAATATGAAAGCCAAGTAAGTTATGTGTGATAGAATGATTAAGATTTTGAGGATTATCTTCAAAGGAAAAATGTAGGCCTAGACCCCCCACCAGGTTCAGGATGTGGTTACTGATGACAAATGATAGCATGAATTTTTATGACATCTTGTAAATTTTTTTCTAGTTAGCTGTTTGACATTAGCAAGATCTGTCAGAACTGTCCAAAGATTTGTTGTGTCAAGAGGAATGAACTTCCTGCCACTGGGAGATGAGGAGGTTCATCACAGAGGGAAAAGCAAATACAAGGTGTTCCCAAAACATATATACACAGACTTTCACAGCTGATAGCTCTATTTTGAAAAAAAAA
>NW_006373842.1:0-1046 GCF_000327345.1 Myotis davidii | reverse complement strand
AAATGATGTGACAACCCATGCAAATGAAAAGAACGATACTGTGAGGAGCATAACAGGACCTAGTTACACTGTGAGATACCAGACAGTATCTGCAAGAAAATGGCATTTAGCATGTGTCCTAGGAAGGAGTAGACATTCAATCAGCAGAGCACTTGAAAGACTACCCTGGAGATTGAATAAAATCAGTAAGGCCATTGTGGGGAAAGAAAATTTAACATTTGGAAAGACATTGAAAGATTTCCAGTGTACTAAGACAATGAGAGAAAGTGGTTCTAAACGCGGCTGGAGTTGGGCAGAAATTAGGTGTTGTGGCTGAATGTTGGATCTCAAAATACTAGGTCTTAATCATTAGAATCTATAAAAGTTACCTTGGGTGGTAAAGTCTTTGCAAATGTGATTACCTTGAGATCTTGAGGTGAGAACTTAAAAGAATGGGTGGGCTCTAGCGGCCATGACAAGTGTCTTTATAAGAGAAAGGTTGAGGTACAGAGAAGGCAATGTGAACATGGAGCAGAGAGGATGGATGATCGTGGCCTTGACCACTGGGGTGTTGCCACAAAACAAGGGGTGCTGTTTGCTGAAAGAAATCTGAAGAGGCATGGAACATATTTTCCTCTAGATTGCCTGCAGGGATCAAGGCCCTGTCAACACTTTGATTTTGGACTTCTGGACTCCAAATTTCTGTTGTTTCAAGCCACCTTGTTGTGGTAATTTGTGACCGTAGTCACAAGTAACTTGTACACCTGCTAAACCTATGAAAGGGCTCTACCTGTTATCCAGGTGCAACAAGAGGGGATGGGAGGGTTCTTTTGCAGGAAGTTGGTATCATTCTATTCATTTTTGTTTTTAAATTTTAAAAATTTGCTCAATTACATTTGATTCAAATTATATTTGTTTCGGCATAGTGGTTATACATTTATATCACTTCATAAGGGATCCACCCAGTGAGTCTAATATCTACCTGTCACCATACATAGTTATTACCATTTACTTTACATTTGCATGACTGTTTCTATAACTGCCAATTTGTACTTCTTAATTCCTTC